>NC_048566.1:101497675-101717675 GCF_013265735.2 Oncorhynchus mykiss
AAGTATTCGGCCCCCTTGAACTTTGCGACCTTTTGCCACATTTCAGGCTTCAAACATAAAGATATAAAACTGTTTTTTTTTTGTGAAGAATCAACAACAAGTGGGACACAATCATGAAGTGGAACAACATTTATTGGATATTTCAAACTTTTTTAACAAATCAAAAACTGAAAAATTGGGTGTGCAAAATTATTCAGCCCCCTTAAGTTAATACTTTGTAGCGCCACCTTTTGCTGCGATTACAGCTGTAAGTCGCTTGGGGTATGTCTCTATCAGTTTTGCACATCGAGAGACTGACATTTTTTCCCATTCCTCCTTGCAAAACAGCTCGAGCTCAGTGAGGTTGAATGGAGAGCATTTGTGAACAGCAGTTTTCAGTTCTTTCCACAGATTCTCGATTGGATTCAGGTCTGGACTTTGACTTGGCCATTCTAACACCTGGATATGTTTATTTTTGAACCATTCCATTGTAGATTTTGCTTTATGTTTTGGATCATTGTCTTGTTGGAAGACAAATCTCCGTCCCAGTCTCAGGTCTTTTGCAGACTCCATCAGGTTTTCTTCCAGAATGGTCCTGTATTTGGCTCCATCCATCTTCCCATCAATTTTAACCATCTTCCCTGTCCCTGCTGAAGAAAAGCAGGCCCAAGCCATGATGCTGCCACCACCATGTTTGACAGTGGGGATGGTGTGTTCAGGGTGATGAGCTGTGTTGCTTTTACGCCAAACATAACGTTTTGCATTGTTGCCAAAAAGTTCAATTTTGGTTTCATCTGACCAGAGCACCTTCTTCCACATGTTTGGTGTGTCTCCCAGGTGGCTTGTGGCAAACTTTAAACAACACTTTTTATGGATATCTTTAAGAAATGGCTTTCTTCTTGCCACTCTTCCATAAAGGCCAGATTTGTGCAATATACGACTGATTGTTGTCCTATGGACAGAGTCTCCCACCTCAGCTGTAGATCTCTGCAGTTCATCCAGAGTGATCATGGGCCTCTTGGCTGCATCTCTGATCAGTCTTCTCCTTGTATGAGCTGAAAGTTTAGAGGGACGGCCAGGTCTTGGTAGATTTGCAGTGGTCTGATACTCCTTCCATTTCAATATTACCGCTTGCACAGTGCTCCTTGGGATGTTTAAAGCTTGGGAAATCTTTTTGTATCCAAATCCGGCTTTAAACTTCTTCACAACAGTATCTCGGACCTGCCTGGTGTGTTCCTTGTTCTTCATGATGCTCTCTGTGCTTTTAACGGACCTCTGAGACTATCACAGTGCAGGTGCATTTATACGGAGACTTGATTACACACAGGTGGATTGTATTTATCATCACTAGTCATTTAGGTCAACATTGGATCATTCAGAGATCCTCACTGAACTTCTGGAGAGAGTTTGCTGCACTGAAAGTAAAGGGGCTGAATAATTTTGCACGCCCAATTTTTCAGTTTTTGATTTGTTAAAAAAGTTTGAAATATCCAATAAATGTCATTCCACTTCATGATTGTGTCCCACTTGTTGTTGATTCTTCACAAAAAAATACAGTTTTATATCTTTATGTTTGAAGCCTGAAATGTGGCAAAAGGTCGCAAAGTTCAAGGGGGCCGAATACTTTCGCAAGGCACTGTACATCTCCTGAACAAGCTTTGACCTGAGTGGATGGTCCTGACTGTCTGGCGAGCCTTTAATGTGTTTAACTGTACATGTCTAGGCATGTGGGTCTGCCTGAGTGGATCGTCGTGACTTACAGTTGAAGTCAGAAGTGTACATACACCTTAGCCAAATAAATTTAAACTCAGTTTTTCACAATTCCTGACATTTAATCCAAGTAAAAATTCCCTGTTTTAGGTCAGTTAGGGTCACCACTTTATTATAAGAATGTGAAATGTCAGAATAATAGTAGAGAGAATGATTTATTTCAGCTTTTATTTCTTTCATCACATTCCCAGTGGGTTAGAAGTTTAAATACATTCAATTAGTATTTGGTAACATTGCCTTTAAATTGTTTAACTTGGGTCAAATGTTTCGGGTAGCCTTCCACAAGCTTCCCACAATAAGTTGGGTGAAATTTGGCCCATTCCTCCTGACAGAGCTGGTGTAACTGAGTCAGGTTTGTATGCCTCCTCGCTCACACACGCTTTTTCAGTTCTGCCCACAAATGGTCTATATGATTGAGGTCAGGGCTTTGTGATGGCCACACCAATACCTTGACTTTGTTGTCCTTAAGCCATTTTGCCACAACTTTGGAAGTATGCTTGGGGTCATTGTCCATTTGGAAGACCCATTTGCGACCAAGCTTTAACTTCCCGACTGAGGTCTTGAGATGTTGCTTCTGTAAATCTACATAATTTTCCATCCTCATGATGCCATCTATTGTGTGAAGTGTACCAGTCCCTCCTGCAGCAAAGCACCCCCACAACATGAGGCTGTCACCCCCGTGCTTCACGGTTGGGATGGTGTTCTTCGGCTTGCAAGCCTTCCCCTTTTTCCTCCAAACATAACAATGGTCATTATGGCCAAACAGTTCTATTTTGTTTCATCAGACCAGAGGACATTTCTCCAAAAAGTACGATATTTGTCCCCATGTGCAGTTGCAAACCGTAGTCTAGCTTTTTTATGGCAGTTTTGGAGCAGTGGCTTCTTCCTTGCTGAGCGACCTTTCAGATTATGTCGATATGGGACTTGTTTTACTGTGGATATAGATACTTCTGTACTTGTTTCCTCCAGCATCTTCACAAGGTCCTTTGCTGTTGTTCTGGGGTTGATTTGCACTTTTCACACCAAAGTACGTTCATCTCTAGGAGACAGAACGCGTCTCCCTCCTGAGCGGTATGACGGCTGCGTGGTCCCATGGTGTTTATACTTGCGCACTATTGTTTGTACAGATGAACGTGGTACCTTCAGGCGTTTGGAAATTGCTCCCAAGAATGAACCAGACTTGTGGAGGTCTACTATTTTTTCCTGAGTTCTTGGCTGATTTCTTTTGATTTTCCCATGATGCAAGCAAAGATGTACTGAGTTTGAAGGTAGGCCTTGAAATACATCCACAGGTACACCTCCAATTGACTCAAATGATGGCAATTAGCCTATCAGAAGCTTCTAAAGCCATGACATAATTTTCTGGAATTTTCCAAGCTGTTTAAAGGCACAGTCAACTTAGTGTATGTAAACTTCTGACCCACTGGAATTGTGATACAGTGAATTATAAGTTAAATAATTTGTCTGTAAACAATTGTTGGAAAAAATGACTTGTGTCAAGCATAAAGTAGATGTCCTAACCGACTTGCCAAAACTATAGTTTGTTAACAAGAAATTTGTGGAGTGGTTGAAAAACTAGTTTTAATGACTCCAACATAAGTGTATGTAAACTTCTGACTTCAACTGTATATCTCCCTCTCTAACGTTAAGCAGCTTACAGATCACTGTACCTGTACACAGCCCATCTGTAAATAGCCCACCCAACTACCTCATCCCCATATTATTACTTACCCTCTTGCTCTTTTGCACCCCAGTATATCTACTTGCACATCATCTACTGCTTATCTATCACTCCAGTATTGATGCTAAATTGTAATTATTTTGCCTCTATGGCCTATTTATTGCCTACCTCCCTACTCTTCTACATTTGCACACACTGTATACAGACTTTTCTATTGTGTTATTGACTGTACGTTTGTTTATGTGAAACTCTGTGTTGTTGTTTTTGTCGCACTGCTTTGCTTTATCTTGGCCAGGTCGAAGTTGTAAATGAGAACTTGTTCTCAACTGGCTTCCCTGGTTAAATAAAGGTGAAATAAAAATAAATACATCTGTCTGGCGAGCCTTAAATGTAAATGTCTCGGCAGGTGGGCCTACCTGAGTGGATCGTCGTGACTGTCTGGCGTGTCTGGATCGAGCCTTCCTCTGAGCCTCCGCCTCCTCATCACGAACCGGGGTCAAGTAGGATCTGGACCGGGGAACACAGAACATTACCCATAACACACCACACCATTTAGACATCTCCCATCTGATCCCAATGTGTAAACATAACTACATGCATCTACATCTAAATGACTACATTCATCTACATTTATAAATCTATATGACTACATTCATCTACATTTATAAATCTATATGACTACAGATAGGAGCAGAGGGGAACACAGAACATAACTACATTTATCTTCATTTAACTACACTATAATTATGTAAAGACATTCATCTTACATTTAACTACATTTATAAATCTATGACTACATTTATAATAAGGACTACATTCATCTACATTTAACTAAATTCATAAATATATGACAATATTTATAAATATATAACTACATTAATCTACATTTATAAATCTACATTTATTCATACAGAAAGGTAAGTGGGTTTTATTTATTCAGACAAAGGTAAGTGGGGTTTTATTTATTCAGACAGAACGGTAAGTGGGTTTTATTTAGACAGAAAGGTAAGTGGGTTTTATTTAGACAGAAAGGTAAATGGGTTTTATTTAGACAGAAAGGTAAGTGGATTTTATTTAGACAGATAGAAAGGTAAGTGGGAAACAGAAATGGACAAAATTGAAAACTTGCAGATCAGCGATTTGAACCCCCATCACAGGTGACCATGCATGGCCCAGAGTTTGCAGTCTCCACTGTTACACCAGACATTGGCACTGCAGATGACCTCAACTATAAACCATTCACCAACACTCAACTACAACTGCAGGCAAACACTCCCAGTACGCCAGTGGTTAAGAGGTCAAACATCCATTAGACAGACTGCCTCTGTATCGCTGTCATCATGGCAAACAGACTCACTTGCGCCTCTGCTTTGTCTCCAAGTCACCGCCGGTCGTCGTGGTGACAGAGTTGGAGGTGACAGAACACTGCTCCTTCTTCTTCTCTGCCTGCTCCTGAGCCAGTCTGAGGGAGATAAAGGGGTTAGGGTTAGGGTTAGGGTTAGGGGTTAGGGGTTAGGGTTAGGGTTAGGGTTAGGGTTAGGGTTAGGGTTGCATGGCAGATAAATGGTTTTGATACGTTTTTAAACAAACACTACAAAAGTCTGTCCTCTCCCAGTCTCCACCCCTCTGCGTCTCCTCCCCTGTCCTCTCCCAGTCTCCACCCCTCTGCGTCTCCTTCCCTGTCCTCCACTCCTCCTCCCCTGTGCCCTCCCACTCCTCCCCTGTCCTCTCCTCCTCCTCCCCTGTGCCCTCCCACTCCTCCCCTGTCCTCTTCCCCTCCTCCTCCTCCTCCTCCCCTGTGCCCTCCCACTCCTCCCCTGTCCTCTTCCCCTCCTCCTCCTCCCCTGTGCCCTCCCACTCCTCCCCTGTGCCCTCCCACTCCTCCCCTGCCCTTGCCTGTCCTCTCCTCTCCTCCTCCCCTTCCCCTCCTCCTCCCCTGTGCCCTCCCACTCCTCCCCTGTCCTCTCCTCCTCCTCCTCCTCCCCTGTGCCCTCCCACTCCTCCCCTGCCCTTGCCTGTCCTCTCCTCCTCCCCTGTCCTCACCTCCGCCCCATCTCCTCCCCTGTCCTTGCCTGTAATCTCCTCCTCCCCTCTCCTCGTCTACTTCCCTTCATCAGCACCAATTGGAAAAGACTTGAGGTGAAGTATACAGAGTCTTCAGAGAGTTTTCACACTCCTTGACTTTTAACACATTTTGTTGTGTTACAGCTTGAATTTAAAATGGTTAATTGTCATTTTTTGTCTACACAAGTAGAAGAAAAATGTTAAATAAATAAATATATAACTCAAGCAAAAAAAGAAACCTCCTCTCACTGTCAACTGCGTTCATTTTTAGCAAACTTAACGTGTGTAAATATTTCAACAACTGAGACAAATTGAGTCTAGTTCCATAGACATTGTAAAATGTGTTAACTAACCTCCAGACGAGCTTCAATGCCATTACAACTCTCCTTCCGTGGCCTCCAACTGCTCTTAAACACTAGTAAAACTAAATGCATGCTCTTCAACCGATTGCTGCCCGCACCTTCCCGCCCGTCCAGCATCACTACTCTGGACTGTTCTGACTTAGAATATGTGGACAACTACAAATACCTACAGTTGAAGTCAGAAGTTTACATACACTTAGGTTGGAGTCATTAAAACTCATTTTTCAACCACTCCACAAATTTCTTGTTAACAAACTATAGTTTTGGCAAGTCGGTTAGGACATCTACTTTGTTCATGACACAAGTCATTTTTCCAACACTTGTTTACACACAGATTATTTCATGTATCACAATACCAGTGGGTCAGAAGTTTACATACACTAAGTTGACTGTGTCTTTAAACAGCTTGGAAAATTCCAGAAAATGATGTCATGGCTTTAGAAGCTTCTGATAGGCTAATTGCCATCATTTGAGTCAGTATAAACACCATGGGACCACGCAGCCGTCATACCGCTCAGGAAGGAGACGAGTTCTGTCTCCTAGATATGAACGTACTTTGGTGCGAAAAGTGCAAATCAACCCCAGAACAACAGCAAAGGACCTTGTGAAGATGCTGGAGGAAACAGGTACAAAAGTATCTATATCCCCAGTAAAACGAGTCCTATATCTACATAACCTGAAAGGCCGCTCAGCAAGGAAGAACAAACTGCTCCAAAACCACCATAAAAAAGCCAGACTACGGTTTGCAACTGCACATGGGGACAAAGATTGTACTTTTTGGAGAAATGTCCTCTGGTCTGATGAAAAATAAAACTGTTCGGCCATAATGACCATTGTTATGTTTGGAGGAAAAAGGGGGATGCTTGCAAGCCGAAGAATACCATCCCAACCGTGAAGCACGGGGGTGGCAGCATCATGTTGTGGGGGTGCTTTGCTGCAGGAGGGACTGGTGCACTTCACAAAATAGATGGCATCATGAGACAGAAAAATTACGTGGATATATTGAAGCAACATCTCAAGACACCAGTCAGGAAGTTAAAGCTTGGTCGCAAATGGGTCTTCCAAATGGACAATGACCCCAAGCATACTTCCAAAGTTGTGGCAAAAGGGCTTAAGGACAACAAAGTCAAGGTATTGGAGTTACCATCACAAAGCCCTGACCTCAATCCTATAGAACATTTGTGGGCAGAACTGAAAAAGCGTGTGTGAGCAAGGAGGCTTACAAACCTGACTCAGTTACACCAGCTCTGTCAGGAGGTATGGGCCAAAATTCACCCAACTTATTGTGGAAGGCTACCCAAAACATTTGACCCAAGTTAAACAATTTAAAGGCAATGTTGCCAAATACTAATTGAGTGTATGTAGACTTCTGACCCACTGGGAATGTGATGAAAGAAATAAAAGCTGAAATATATAATTCTCTCTACTATTATTCTGACATTTCACATTCTTAAAATAAAGTGGTGATCCTAACTGACCTAAAACAGGGAATTTTTACTAGGATTAAATGTCAGGAATTGTGAAAAACTGAGTTTAAATGTGTTTGGCTAAGGTGTACATAAACTTCAGACTTCGACTGTAGGTGTCTGGCTAGACTGTCAACTCTCCTTTCAGACTCACATCTCCAATCCTAAATTAAATCTAGAATCGGCTTCCTATTTCGCATCAAAGCATCTTTCACTCACGCTGTCAAACATACCCTCGTAAAACTGACTATCCTACCAATCCTCGACTTCGGCGATGTCATTTACAAAATAGCCTCCAACACTCTACTCAACAAATTGGAAGCAGTCTATCACAGTGCCATCCGTTTTGTCACCAAAGCCCCATACACTACCCACCACTGCGACCTGTACGCTCTCGTTGGTTGGCCCTCGCTACACATCCGTCGCCAAACCCACTGGCTCCAGGTCATCTACAAGTCTTTGCTAGGTAAAGCTCCGCCTTATCTCAGCTCACTGGTCAGCATAGCAGCACCCTCCCCTAGCACGCGCTCCAGCAGGTATATCTCACTGGTCATCCCCAAAGCCAACACCTCCTTTGGCCGCCTCTCCTTCCAGTTCTCTGCTGCCAATGACTGGAACGAATTGCAAAAATCACTGAAGTTGGAGACTCATATCTCCCTCGCTAACTTTAAACATCGGCTGTCAGAGCAGCTAACCGATCGCTGCAGCTGTACACAGCCCATCTATAAATAGCCCATCCAACCACCTACCTACCTCATCCCCATGTTGTTTTTATTCACTTTTTTGCACACCAGTATTTCTACTTGCACATCCTCATCTGCACATCTATCACTCCAGTGTTAATTGCTAAATTGTTAACTTAATTAACTGCTAAATTGTAATTACTTCGCTACTATGACCTGTTTATTGCCTTACCTCCTCATGCCATTTGCACACACTGTACACAGATTTTCTATTGTATTATTGATAGTACGTTTGTTTATCCCATGTCTAACTCTGTTGTTGTTTGTGTCGCACTGCTTTGCTTTATCTTGGCCAAGTCGCAGTTGTAAATGAGAACGTGTTCTCAACTGGCCTACCTAGTTAAATAAAAGGTAAAAATAAAATAATTTTTTTTTTTTTTAAATTAAAGGTGAATTTGTCTCCCAGTGACTGTTGGAAAGCAGACTGAACCAAGTCTTCCTCTAGAATTTTGCCTGTGCTTAGCACTATTCCGTTTATTTTTATCCTAAAAAAACTCCTTAGTCCTTGCTGATGACAAGCATAGCCATAACATGATGCAGCTTGAAAATGTGAAGAGTTGTACTCAGTAATGTGTTGTGTTGGATTTTCCCCAAACATCACGCTTTGTGTTGAGAACAAAAAAATGCATGTTGCCTTTTTTGTTGTTGTTGCAGAATGCCTTTAGTACCTTGTTGCAAACAGGATGCATGTTTTGGAATATTTTTTATTCTGTACAGGCTTCCTTCTTTTCACTCTGTCATTTATATTACTATGTTTATGTTCAGGCTGTAACAGCAAAATGTGGAAAAAGCTAAAGGGGCGGGAATACTTTCTGAAGGCCCTGTACATGATGGAAGCTGGTCATCAGGCTTTGCCCTGTACATGATGGAAGCTGGTCATCAGGCTTAGCCCTGTACATGATGGAAGCTGGTCATCAGGCTTAGCCCTGTACATGATGGAAGCTGGTCATCAGGCTTAGCCCTGTACATGATGGAAGCTGGACAGTTATTTTAGATCAATGAAAGACGTGAGAAAGAGCCAATCACCCACCTCTGGGCCACTAGGATGTTGAGACGACTGAGTCCAGCAGAGAAGCTACTTCCAGTTCCTGTTGTTGAGGTCACTGTGGGGTCATCCAGTCTGCGTCCACAGGATGAGCTGGGAATACAACCAGACTTATTGACAATAATAAATACAGCCTCTGCCCTACAGCAGTGGTTCCCAAACCAGGGGTCGCGACTGCTATGAAAATGGGGTCGTGGGAGAATTTGCAACCCCCCGCCCCCAAAAGATATATATATAAATAAACACAAAAAAAAAAAAATATAATATCTTCTTTGTATCTCAAAAGAATGTAAATGTGGTTTACTTAAAACATCTAAATGAAAATGATTCCAATTTAACGGCCACACTGTTGCACTTGAATCATTCCCATGGTGAACGACTAGTTACACTATCAAAATACACACTATTGAATCACTCCCATGGTGAATGACTAGCTACACTATCAAACTAAACACTATTGAATCACTCCCATGGTGAATGACTAGCTACACTATCAAACTACACACTATTGAATCACTCCCATGGTGAATGACTAGCTACACTATCAAACTACACACTATTGAATCACTCCCATGGTGAATGACTAGTTACACTATCAAAATACACACTATTGAATCACTCCCATGGTGAATGACTAGCTACACTATCAAACTACACACTATTGAATCACTCCCATGGTGAATGACTAGCTACACTATCAAACTACACACTATTGAATCACTCCCATGGTGAATGACTAGCTACACTATCAAACTAAACACTATTGAATCACTCCCATGGTGAATGACTAGCTACACTATCAAACTACACACTATTGAATCACTCCCATGGTGAATGACTAGCTACACTATCAAACTACACACTATTGAATCATTCCCATGGTGAATGACTAGCTACACTATCAAACTACACACTATTGAATCACTCCCATGGTGAATGACTAGCTACACTATCATACTACACACTATTGAATCATTCCCATGGTGAATGACTAGCTACACTATCAAACTACACACTATTGAATCATTCCCATGGTGAATGACTAGCTACACTATCATACTACACACTATTGAATCATTCCCATGGTGAATGACTAGCTACACTATCAAACTACACACTATTGAATCACTCCCATGGTGAATGACTAGCTACACTATCAAACTACACACGATTGAATCACTCCCATGGTGAATGACTAGCTACACTATCAAACTACACACTATAGCAGAGACTTTGATATTACCGGCCGCAATTGATATGGTGAAAACAATGAGTTGGGAGGCAGAGGAACAGAAACGAACAGCAATACCTTTGTCAGATAACACTGTTAAACAAATCATTTATTCAATATCTAGCAATCAAGAGGAAACTCTGACTCAAAAACTCCCCAACCTTTGCTCTCCAAATGGACGTTAGCTGTGAGGGACACTCACAGCAGTTAATGTCCATTTGTAGAGAAGACAATCAGAAATACTGTTAATGTTTTTCAATGACAGTCACAGCTCTAAATAAAAAAAGTCAACATTGGCTGTTAATTACATAATTTTTGTTCACATGGGTGAGGGTCACAAATGGGGTCGTGGGGCAAAAATGTTTGGGAACCCCTGGTCTACAGCATATTCCCCACAGCATATTCCCCACAGCATATTCCCTACAGCATATTCCCTACAGCATAACCCCTACAGCATAACCCCTACAGCATAACCCCTACAGCATATTCCCTACAGCATAATATTCCCTACAGCATAACCCCTGATCTACAGCATATTCCATATGCTATTCCCTACAGCATATTTTCTACAGCATATTCCCTACAGCATATTCCCCACAGCATAACCCCTACAGCATATTCCCTACAGCATAACCCCTGATCTACAGCATATTCCCTACAGCATATTTTCTACAGCATATTCCCTACAGCATATTCCCCACAGCATAACCCCTACAGCATATTCCCTACAGCATAACCCCTGATCTACAGCATATTCCCCACAGCATAACCCCTGATCTACAGCATAACCCCTACATCATATACCCTACAGCATATTCCCTACAGCATAAACCTTGATCTACAGCATAACCCCTACATCATATTCTCTACAGCATATTCCCTACAGCATATTCTCTACAGCATAACCTCTACAGCATATTCTCTACAGCATAAACCCTGATCTACAGCATAACCCCTACATCATATTCTCTACAGCATATTCCCTACAGCATATTCTCTACAGCATATTCCCTACAGTATATTGTCTACAGCATATTCTCTACAGCATAACCCCTGATCTACAGCATAACCCCTACAGCATATTCTCTACAGCATATTCTCTACAGCATATTCCCTACAGCATAACCCCTACAGCATATTCTCTACAGCATATTCCCTACAGGATATTCTCTACAGCATATTCTCTACAGCATATTCTCTATAGCATAACCCCTGGTCTACAGCATATTCTCTACAGCATATTCCCTACAGCATAACCCCTACAGCATATTCCCTACAGCATAACCCCTGATATACAGCATAACCCCTACAGCATATTCCCCTACAGCATATTCTCTACAGCATATTCCCTACAGCATAACCCCTGATCTACAGCATAACCCCTACAGCATATTCCCCTACAGCATATTCTCTACAGCATATTCCCTACAGCATAACCCCTGATCTACAGCATAACCCCTACAGCATATTCCCCTACAGCATATTCTCTACAGCATAACCCCTACAGCATATTCTCTATAGCATATTCCCTACAGCATAACCCCTGATCCACAGCATATTCCCTAAAGCATATTCTCTACAGCATATTCTCTACAGCATATTCCCTACTTCATATTCCCTACAACAGCCACATAAATAGCGTATGGCTGGTGCATCCTTGTGAAATACGTTTTTTAGCCACTCTATGTTTCAGTGTTAAATCAGTTTGGATGGCAGACGAAGAGATCAAGCAGCCGGTTCAGACAGGAAACTCCAGTTCTGAATCAGATGCACCAAATAGTTAATCACTCTGTTAATATGACTGTCTATTTAGTCCACGAGATTCTGCACACACTTCCCTGATGGCTGTGTCCTGGTGTGTCCTGGTGTATCCTGGCTATGTCCCTGGTGTATCCTGGCTATGTCCTGGTGTATCCTGGCTATGCCCTGGTGTATCCTGGTGTATCCTGGCTATGTCCTGGTGTATCCTGGCTATGTCCCTGGTGTATCCTGGCTATGTCCCTGGTGTATCCTGGTGTATCCTGGCTATGTCCCTGGTGTATCCCGGTGTATCCTGGCTATGTCCTGGTGTATCCTGGTGTATCCTGGCTATGCCCTTGTGTATCCTGGTGTATCCTGGCTATGTCCCTGGTGTATCCTGGCTATGTCCCTGGTGTATCCTGGTTATGTCCTGGTGTATCCTGGCTATGTCCCTGGTGTATCCTGGCTATGTCCCTGGTGTATCCTGGCTATGTCCCTGGTGTATCCTGGCTATGTCCCTGGTGTATCCTGGCTATGTCCCTGGTGTATCCTGGCTATGTCCTGGTGTATCCTGGCTATGTCCCTGGTGTATCCTGTTGTATCCTGGCTATGTCCCTGGTGTATCCTGGCTATGTCCCTGGTGTATCCTGGTGTATCCTGGCTATGTCCTGGTGTATCCTGGCTATGTCCTGGTGTATCCTGGCTATGTCCCTGGTGTATCCTGGTGTATCCTGGCTATGTCCCTGGTGTATCCTGGCTATGTCCTGGTGTATCCTGGCTATGTCCTGGTGTATCCTGGCTATGTCCTGGTGTATCCTGGCTATGTCCCTGGTATATCCTGGCTATGTCCCTGGTGTATCCTGGCTATGTCCTGGTGTATCCTGGCTATGTCCCTGGTGTATCCTGGTGTATCCTGGCTATGTCCCTGGTGTATCCTGGTGTATCCTGGCTATGTCCCTAGTGTATCCTGGCTATGTCCTGGTGTATCCTGGCTATGTCCTGGTGTATCCTGGCTCTCTCCCTGGTGTATCCTGGCGATGCCCTGGTATATCCTGGCTATGTCCTGGTGTATCCTGGCTATGTCCCTGGTGTGTCCTGGCTATGTCCTGGTGTATCCTGGCTATGTCCTGGTGTATCCTGACTATGTCCTGGTGTATCCTGGCTATGCCCTGGTATATCCTGGCTATGTCCTGGTGTATCCTGGCTATGTCCTGGTGTATCCTGACTATGTCCTGGTGTATCCTGACTATGTCCTGGTGTATCCTGGCTATGTCCCTGGTGTATCCTGACTATGTCCTGGTGTATCCTGGCTATGTCCTGGTGTATCCTGGCTATGTCCTGGTGTATCCTGGCTATGTCCTGGTGTATCCTGGCTATGTCCTGGTGTATCCTGACTATGTCCTGGTGTATCCTGGCTATGTCCTGGTGTGTCCTGGTGCATCCTGGCTATGTCCTGGTGTATCCTGGTGTATCCTGGCTATGTCCTGGTGTATCCTGGCTATGTCCCTGGTGTATCCTGGTGTATCCTGGCTATGTCCCTGGTGTATCCTGACCATGTCCTGGTGTATCCTGGCTATGTCCCTGGTGTATCCTGGCTATGTCCTGGTGTGTCCTGGTGTATCCTGGCTATGTCCCTGGTGTATCCTGGTGTATCCTGGCTATGTCCTGGTGTATCCTGGCTATGTCCCTGGTGTATCCTGTTGTATCCTGGCTATGTCCCTGGTGTATCCTGGCTATGTCCCTGGTGTATCCTGGCTATGTCCTGGTGTATCCTGGCTATGTCCTGGTGTATCCTGGCTATGTCCCTGGTGTATCCTGGCTATGTCCTGGTGTATCCTGGCTATGTCCCTGGTGTATCCTGGTGTATCCTGGCTATGTCCTGGTGTATCCTGGCTATGTCCTGGTGTATCCTGGCTATGTCCTGGTGTATCCTGGCTATGTCCCTGGTATATCCTGGCTATGTCCTGGTGTATCCTGGCTATGTCCCTGGTGTATCCTGACTATGTCCTGGTGTATCCTGGCTATGTCCTGGTGTATCCTGGCTATGTCCTGGTGTATCCTGGCTATGTCCTGGTGTATCCTGGCTATGTCCTGGTGTATCCTGACTATGTCCTGGTGTATCCTGGCTATGTCCTGGTGTGTCCTGGTGCATCCTGGCAATGTCCTGGTGTATCCTGGTGTATCCTGGCTATGTCCCTGGTGTATCCTGGTGTATCCTGGCTATGTCCCTGGTGTATCCTGACCATGTCCTGGTGTATCCTGGCTATGTCCCTGGTGTATCCTGACCATGTCCCTGGTGTATCCTGACCATGTCCCTGGTGTATCCTGGCTATGTCCCTGGTGTATCCTGGTGTATCCTGGCTATGTCCCTGGTGTATCCTGGCTATGTCCCTGGTGTATCCTGGCTATGTCCCTGGTGTATCCTGGCTATGTCCCTGGTGTATCCTGGTGTATCCTGGCTATGTCCTGGTATATCCTGGCTATGTCCTGGTATATCCTGGCTATGTCCCTGGTGTATCCTGGCTATGTCCCTGGTGTATCCTGGCTATGTCCCTGGTGTATCCTGGCTATGTCCCTGGTGTATCCTGGTGTATCCTGGCTATGTCCTGGTGTATCCTGGCTATGTCCTGGTGTATCCTGGCTATGTCCCTGGTGTATCCTGGCTATGTCCTGGTGTATCCTGGCTATGTCCCTGGTGTATCCTGGTGTATCCTGGCTATGTCCTGGTGTATCCTGGCTATGTCCTGGTGTATCCTGGCTATGTCCCTGGTATATCCTGGCTATGTCCTGGTGTATCCTGGTGTATCCTGGCTATGTCCCTGGTGTATCCTGACTATGTCCTGGTGTATCCTGGCTATGTCCTGGTGTATCCTGGCTATGTCCTGGTGTATCCTGGCTATGTCCTGGTGTATCCTGGCTATGTCCTGGTGTATCCTGACTATGTCCTGGTGTATCCTGGCTATGTCCTGGTGTGTCCTGGTGCATCCTGGCTATGTCCTGGTGTATCCTGGTGTATCCTGGCTATGTCCTGGTGTATCCTGGCTATGTCCCTGGTGTATCCTGGTGTATCCTGGCTATGTCCCTGGTGTATCCTGACCATGTCCTGGTGTATCCTGGCTATGTCCCTGGTGTATCCTGGCTATGTCCTGGTGTGTCCTGGTGTATCCTGGCTATGTCCCTGGTGTATCCTGGCTATGTCCCTGGTGTATCCTGGCTATGTCCCTGGTGTATCCTGGCTATGTCCTGGTGTATCCTGGCTATGTCCCTGGTGTATCCTGTTGTATCCTGGCTATGTCCCTGGTGTATCCTGGCTATGTCCCTGGTGTATCCTGGCTATGTCCCTGGTGTATCCTGGTGTATCCTGGCTATGTCCTGGTGTATCGTGGCTATCTCCCTGGTGTATCCTGGTGTATCCTGGCTATGTCCTGGTGTATCCTGGCTATGTCCTGGTGTATCCTGGCTATGTCCCTGGTATATCCTGGCTATGTCCCTGGTGTATCCTGGTGTATCCTGGCTATGTCCCTGGTGTATCCTGACCATGTCCTGGTGTATCCTGGCTATGTCCCTGGTGTATCCTGGCTATGTCCTGGTGTGTCCTGGTGTATCCTGGCTATGTCCCTGGTGTATCCTGGCTATGTCCCTGGTGTATCCTGGCTATGTCCCTGGTGTATCCTGGTGTATCCTGGCTATGTCCTGGTGTATCCTGGCTATGTCCCTGGTGTATCCTGTTGTATCCTGGCTATGTCCCTGGTGTATCCTGGCTATGTCCCTGGTGTATCCTGGCTATGTCCCTGGTGTATCCTGGTGTATCCTGGCTATGTCCTGCTGTATCCTGGCTATGTCCCTGGTGTATCCTGGTGTATCCTGGCTATGTCCTGGTGTATCCTGGCTATGTCCCTGGTGTATCCTGGTGTATCCTGGCTATGTCCTGGTGTATCCTGGCTATCTCCCTGGTGTATCCTGGTGTATCCTGGCTATGTCCTGGTGTATCCTGGCTATGTCCTGGTGTATCCTGGCTATGTCCCTGGTATATCCTGGCTATGTCCCTGGTGTATCCTGGTGTATCCTGGCTATGTCCCTGGTGTATCCTGACCATGTCCTGGTGTATCCTGGCTATGTCCCTGGTGTATCCTGGCTATGTCCTGGTGTGTCCTGGTGTATCCTGGCTATGTCCCTGGTGTATCCTGGCTATGTCCCTGGTGTATCCTGGCTATGTCCCTGGTGTATCCTGGTGTATCCTGGCTATGTCCTGGTGTATCCTGGCTATGTCCCTGGTGTATCCTGTTGTATCCTGGCTATGTCCCTGGTGTATCCTGGCTATGTCCCTGGTGTATCCTGGCTATGTCCCTGGTGTATCCTGGTGTATCCTGGCTATGTCCTGCTGTATCCTGGCTATGTCCCTGGTGTATCCTGTTGTATCCTGGCTATGTCCCTGGTGTATCCTGGCTATGTCCCTGGTGTATCCTGGCTATGTCCCTGGTGTATCCTGGTGTATCCTGGCTATGTCCTGGTGTATCCTGGCTATGTCCTGGTGTATCCTGGCTATGTCCCTGGTGTATCCTGGCTATGTCCTGGTGTATCCTGGCTATGTCCCTGGTGTATCCTGGTGTATCCTGGCTATGTCCTGGTGTATCCTGGCTATGTCCCTGGTATATCCTGGCTATGTCCTGGTGTATCCTGGCTATGTCCCTGGTGTATCCTGGCTATGTCCTGGTGTATCCTGGCTATGTCCTGGTGTATCCTGGCTATGTCCTGGTGTATCCTGGCTATGTCCTGGTGTATCCTGGCTATGTCCTGGTGTATCCTGACTATGTCATGGTGTATCCTGACTATGTCCTGGTGTGTCCTGGTGCATCCTGGCTATGTCATGGTGTATCCTGGTGTATCCTGGCTATGTCCTGGTGTATCCTGGCTATGTCCCTGGTGTATCCTGGCTATGTCCCTGGTGTATCCTGACCATGTCCTGGTGTATCCTGGCTATGTCCCTGGTGTATCCTGGCTATGTCCTGGTGTATCCTGGCTATGTCCCTGGTGTATCCTGGCTATGTCCCTGGTGTATCCTGGCTATGTCCCTGGTGTATCCTGGTGTATCCTGGCTATGTCCTGGTGTATCCTGGCTATGTCCCTGGTGTATCCTGTTGTATCCTGGCTATGTCCCTGGTGTATCCTGGCTATGTTCCTAGTGTATCCTGGTGTATCCTGGCATGTCCTGGTGTATCCTGGCTATGTCCTGGTGTATCCTGGCTATGTCCCTGGTGTATCCTGGTGTATCCTGGCTATGTCCTGGTGTATCCTGGCTATGTCCTGGTGTATCCTGGCTATGTCCTGGTGTATCCTGGCTATGTCCCTGGTATATCCTGGCTATGTCCCTGGTGTATCCTGGCTATGTCCTGGTGTATCCTGGCTATGTCCCTGGTGTATCCTGGCTCTCTCCCTGGTGTATCCTGGCGATGCCCTGGTATATCCTGGCTATGTCCTGGTGTATCCTGGCTATGTCCCTGGTGTGTCCTGGTGTATCCTGGTGTGTCCTGGTGTATCCTGGCTATGTCCTGGTGTATCCTGGTGTATCCTGGCTATGTCCCTGGTATATCCTGGCTATAACCTGGTGTATCCTGGCTATGTCCCTGGTGTATCCTGGCTATGTCCCTGGCTATGTCCTGGTGTATCCTGGCTATGTCCTGGTGTATCCTGGTGTGTCCTGGTGTATCCTGGCTATGTCCCTGGTGTATCCTGGTGTATCCTGGCTATGTCCTGGTGTATCCTGGCTATGTCCCTGGTGTATCCTGGCTATGTCCTGGTGTATCCTGGCTATGTCCCTGGTATATCCTGGCTATGTCCCTGGTATATCCTGGCTATGTCCCTGGTGTATCCTGGCTATGTCCTGGTGTATCCTGGCTATGTCCCTGGTGTATCCTGGCTATGTCCCTGGTGTATCCTGGTGTATCCTGGCTATGTCCCTAGTGTATCCTGGCTATGTCCTGGTGTATCCTGGCTATGTCTTGTGTATCCTGGCTCTCTCCCTGGTGTATCCTGGCGATGCCCTGGTATATCCTGGCTATTTCCTGGTGTATCCTGGCTATGTCCCTGGTGTGTCCTGGTGTATCCTGGTGTGTCCTGGTGTATCCTGGCTATGTCCTGGTGTATCCTGGTGTATCCTGGCTATGTCCCTGGTATATCCTGGCTATGCCCTGGTGTATCCTGGCTATGTCCCTGGTGTATCCTGGCTATGTCCCTGGCTACGTCCTGGTGTATCCTGGCTATGTCCTGGTGTATCCTGGCTATGTCCTGGTGTATCCTGGCTATGTCCCTGGTGTATCCTGGCTATGTCCTGGTGTATCCTGGCTATGTCCTGGTGTATCCTGGCTATGTCCTGGTGTATCCTGGCTATGTCCTGGTGTATCCTGGCTATGTCCTGGTGTATCCTGGCTATGTCCTGGTGTATCCTGACTATGTCCTGGTGTATCCTGACTATGTCCTGGTGTATCCTGGCTATGTCCCTGGTGTATCCTGACTATGTCCTGGTGTATCCTGGCTATGTCCTGGTGTATCCTGGCTATGTCCTGGTGTATCCTGGCTATGTCCTGGTGTATCCTGACTATGTCCTGGTGTATCCTGACTATGTCCTGGTGTATCCTGGCTATGTCCTGGTGTGTCCTGGTGCATCCTGGCTATGTCCTGGTGTATCCTGGCTATGCCCCTGGTGTATCCTGGTGTATCCTGGCTATGTCCCTGGTGTATCCTGACCATGTCCTGGTGTATCCTGGCTATGTCCCTGGTGTATCCTGGCTATGTCCTGGTGTGTCCTGGTGTATCCTGGCTATGTCCCTGGTGTATCCTGGCTATGTCCCTGGTGTATCCTGGTGTATCCTGGCTATGTCCTGGTGTATCCTGGCTATGTCCCTGGTGTATCCTGTTGTATCCTGGCTATGTCCCTGGTGTATCCTGGCTATGTCCCTGGTGTATCCTGGCTATGTCCCTGGTGTATCCTGGTGTATCCTGGCAATGTCCTGGTGTATCCTGGCTATGTCCTGGTGTATCCTGGCTATGTCCCTGGTATATCCTGCTATGTCCCTGGTGTATCCTGGCTATGTCCTGGTGTATCCTGGCTATGTCCCTGGTGTATCCTGGCTATGTCCCTGGTGTATCCTGGTGTATCCTGGCTATGTCCCTGGTGTATCCTGGTGTACCCTGGCTATGTCCCTAGTGTATCCTGGCTATGTCCTGGTGTATCCTGGCTATGTCCTGGTGTATCCTGGCTATGTCCTGGTGTATCCTGGCTCTCTCCCTGGTGTATCCTGGCGATGCCCTGGTATATCCTGGCTATGTCCTGGTGTATCCTGGCTATGTCCCTGGTGTGTCCTGGTGTATCCTGGTGTGTCCTGGTGTATCCTGGCTATGTCCTGGTGTATCCTGGTGTATCCTGGCTATGTCCCTGGTATATCCTGGCTATGCCCTGGTGTATCCTGGCTATGTCCCTGGTGTATCCTGGCTATGTCCCTGGCTATGTCCTGGTGTATCCTGGCTATGTCCTGGTGTATCCTGGTGTATCCTGGCTATGTCCCTGGTGTATCCTGGTGTATCCTGGCTATGTCCTGGTGTATCCTGGCTATGTCCCTGGTGGATCCTGGTGTATCCTGGCTATGTCCTGGTGTATCCTGACTATGTCCTGGTGTATCCTGGCTATGTCCTGGTGTATCCTGGCTATGTCCTGGTGTATCCTGGCTATGTCCTGGTGTATCCTGGCTATGTCCTGGTGTATCCTGGCTATGTCCTGGTGTATCCTGACTATGTCCTGGTGTATCCTGACTATGTCCTGGTGTATCCTGGCTATGTCCTGGTGTATCCTGGCTATGTCCTGGTGTATCCTGGCTATGTCCTGGTGTATCCTGGCTATGTCCTGGTGTATCCTGGCTATGTCCTGGTGTATCCTGACTATGTCCTGGTGTATCCTGGCTATGTCCTGGTGTGTCCTGGTGCATCCTGGCTATGCCCTGGTGTATCCTGGCTATGTCCTGGTGTATCCTGGCTATGTCCCTGGTGTATCCTGGTGTATCCTGGCTATGTCCCTGGTGTATCCTGACCATGTCCTGGTGTATCCTGGCTATGTCCCTGGTGTATCCTGGCTATGTCCTGGTGTATCCTGGTGTATCCTGGCTATGTCCCTGGTGTGTCCTGGTGTATCCTGGTGTATCCTGGCTATGTCCCTGGTGTATCCTGGCTATGTCCCTGGTGTATCCTGGCTATGTCCTGGTGTATCCTGTATTGCTCTAACATACATGTCTGTT
Organism: Oncorhynchus mykiss; assembly: GCF_013265735.2. Lineage (NCBI taxonomy): Eukaryota > Metazoa > Chordata > Actinopteri > Salmoniformes > Salmonidae > Oncorhynchus > Oncorhynchus mykiss. The sequence continues at coordinate 101,518,042 of NC_048566.1, forward strand.
TTCTGCTTTGCCACCTTCCTGTTAGGTTCTGGTTTTCCGTCCTGCAGGAAGTTGGTACAGAGTACCTTGTTCTCTGGCTGGATTTACTATCATCTTAACGCGATGCATGTTCTGGCAGCGAGAGAGCAGAGTCTACAGGCCACGTTCTGACGTACTGCGTGTATCTTATCTAACAAATGGTTCAACCAACCAAGCGGAGTTTCCTGTCTGAACCTGGTTAAAGAAAGGCTGAATGAACATAATATTCAGGAGACATCCAGCGACAATACTGAACACACAAACACCACAGAACGGGAAATTCACACTTCAACCAGAAGCCCCAAGAGTGGGAAGACACACCGACGGACGGAACCAAGGCTGTAGGACATACCTGAGAGGCAAGGAGGGGGTGGAGCTACTGAGATCACATCCTGTGCTATTGAGGCGGCGGGTGTAAGAGGCGCTACGACTCAGCCAGCTGAGAGAGAGGGAGAGAGGAGGAGGGGTGTAAGAGGCGCTACGACTCAGCCAGCTGAGAGAGAGGGAGAGAAGAGAGAGGAGGGGTGTAAGAGGCGCTACGACTCAGCCAGCTGAGAGAGAGGGAGAGAGGAGGAGGGGTGTAAGAGGCGCTACGACTCAGCCAGCTGAGAGAGAGGGAGAGAGGTGTAAGAGGCGCTACGACTCAGCCAGCTGAGAGAGAGGGAGAGGAGAGAGAGGAGGAGGGGTGTAAGAGGCGCTACGACTCAACCAGCTGGGAGAGAGGGAGAGAAGAGAGAGGAGGAGGGGTGTAAGAGGCGCTACGACTCAACCAGCTGGGAGAGAGGGAGAGAGGAGGAGGGGTGTAAGAGGTGCTACAACTCAACCAGCTGAGAGAGAGGGAGAGAGGAGGAGGGGTGTAAGAGGCGCTACAACTCAACCAGCTGAGAGAGAGGGAGAGAGGAGGAGGGGTGTAAGAGGCGCTACAACTCAACCAGCTGAGAGAGAGGGAGAGAAAGGGGGGGTGATGCAGTGAAGCTCAAAACCTGTTTAGCTATTCTCACAAACGCACTCAGCCACACACACACAGTGAAGCCGATGAGCAGCCTTTCACTTCCATTCCATACTGTGGTACGTGACAGCATCATGTGAGGCAAGCTGAGCCCACCTGCTAGTGTTGTCTGGGTTGGTGTCTGGTATACTGAAGAGACGTCTGGTTGGAATGGGGTTCACAAACCTGCTACTGCTGTCTGGGTTGCTGTCTGGTATACTGAAGAGACGTCTGGTTGGACTGGGGTTCACAAACCTGCTAGTGCTGTCTGGGTTGCTGTCTGGTATACTGAAGAGACGTCTGGTTGGAATGGGGTTCACAAACCTGCTAGTGCTGTCTGGGTTGCTGTCTGGTATACTGAAGAGACGTCTGGTTGGACTGGGGTTCACAAACCTGCTAGTGCTGTCTGGGTTGCTGTCTGGTATACTGAAGAGACGTCTGGTTGGACTGGGGTTCACAAACCTGCTAGTGCTGTCTGGGTTGCTGTCTGGTATACTGAAGAGACGTCTGGTTGGACTGGGGTTCACAAACCTGCTAGTGCTGTCTGGGTTGCTGTCTGGTATACTGAAGACACGTCTGGTTGGACTGGGGTTCACAAACCTGCTAGTGCTGTCTGGGTTGGTGTCTGGTATACTGAAGAGACGTCTGGTTGGAATGGGGTTCACAAACCTGCTAGTGCTGTCTGGGTTGCCGTCTGGTATACTGAAGAGACGTCTGGTTGGAATGGGGTTCACAAACCTGCTACTGCTGTCTGGGTTGCTGTCTGGTATACTGAAGAGACGTCTGGTTGGACTGGGGTTCACAAACCTGCTAGTGCTGTCTGGGTTGCTGTCTGGTATACTGAAGAGACGTCTGGTTGGACTGGGGTTCACAAACCTGCTAGTGCTGTCTGGGTTGCCGTCTGGTATACTGAAGAGACGTCTGGTTGGAATGGGGTTCACAAACCTGCTAGTGCTGTCTGGGTTGCTGTCTGGTATACTGAAGAGACGTCTGGTTGGAATGGGGTTCACAAACCTGCTAGTGCTGTCTGGGTTGCTGTCTGGTATACTGAAGAGACGTCTGGTTGGAATGGGGTTCACAAACCTGCTAGTGCTGTCTGGGTTGCTGTCTGGTATACTGAAGACACGTCTGGTTGGACTGGGGTTCACAAACCTGCTAGTGCTGTCTGGGTTGCCGTCTGGTATACTGAAGAGACGTCTGGTTGGACTGGGGTTCACAAACCTGCTAGTGCTGTCTGGGTTGGTGTCTGGTATACTGAAGAGACGTCTGGTTGGACTGGGGTTCACTCTGGCAGTCCTGGGTTCCTGAAAGTACAAGGACGTTTGATGATCTATCAATATCTAGCTATGAATAGTTTCAAACATATCACTACTAACTAGATGGTCCAGTCTAAGAGGACAGTAGTGATGTAGTTGGTCCAGTCTAAGAGGACAGTAGTGATGTAGTTGGTCCAGTCTAAGAGGACAGTAGTGATGTATTTGGTCCAGTCTAAGAGGACAGTAGTGATGTAGATGGTCCAGTCTAAGAGGACAGTAGTGATGTAGATGGTCCAGTCTAAGAGGACAGTAGTGATGTAGATGGTCCAGTCTAAGAGGACAGTAGTGATGTAGATGGTCCAGTCTAAGAGGTCAGTAGTGATGTAGATGGTCCAGTCTAAGAGGACAGTAGTGATGTAGTTGGTCCAGTCTAAGAGGACAGTAGTGATGTCGTTGGTCCAGTCTAAGAGGTCAGTAGTGATGTATTTGGTCCAGTCTAAGAGGACAGTAGTGATGTCGTTGGTCCAGTCTAAGAGGTCAGTAGTGTATTAGAGGTGGTGATGTAGTTGGTCCAGTCTAAGAGGACAGTAGTGATGTAGATGGTCCAGTCTAAGAGGACAGTAGCGATGTAGATGGTCCAGTCTAAGAGGACAGTAGTGATGTCGTTGGTCCAGTCTAAGAGGTCAGTAGTGATGTATTTGGTCCAGTCTAAGAGGACAGTAGTGATGTAGATGGTCCAGTCTAAGAGGACAGTAGTGATGTCGTTGGTCCAGTCTAAGAGGACAGTAGTGATGTCGTTGGTCCAGTCTAAGAGGACAGTAGTGATGTCGTTGGTCCAGTCTAAGAGGTCAGTAGTGTATTAGAGGTGGTGATGTAGTTGGTCCAGTCTAAGAGGACAGTAGTGATGTAGATGGTCCAGTCTAAGAGGACAGTAGTGATGTAGATGGTCCATTCTAAGAGGACAGTTGTGTATTAGAGGTGCTGATGTAGATGGTCCAGTCTAAGAGGACAGTAGTGATGTAGATGGTCCAGTCTAAGAGGACAGTTGTGTATTAGAGGTGCTGATGTAGATGGTCCAGTCTAAGAGGACAGTAGTGATGTAGATGGTCCAGTCTAAGAGGACAGTTGTGTATTAGATGGTCCAGTCTAAGAGGACAGTAGTGATGTATTTGGTCCAGTCTAAGAGGACAGTAGTGATGTAGTTGGTCCAGTCTAAGAGGTCAGTAGTGTATTAGAGGTGGTGATGTAGATGGTCCAGTCTAAGAGGACAGTAGTGATGTCGTTGGTCCAGTCTAAGAGGTCAGTTGTGTATTAGAGGTGCTGATGTAGATGGTCCAGTCTAAGAGGACAGTAGTGATGTAGATGGTCCAGTCTAAGAGGACAGTAGTGATGTAGATGGTCCAGTCTAAGAGGACAGTAGTGATGTAGATGGTCCAGTCTAAGAGGACAGTAGTGATGTAGATGGTCCAGTCTAAGAGGACAGTAGTGATGTAGATGGTCCAGTCTAAGAGGACAGTAGTGATGTAGATGGTCCAGTCTAAGAGGTCAGTAGTGATGTAGATGGTCCAGTCTAAGAGGACAGTAGTGATGTAGTTGGTCCAGTCTAAGAGGACAGTAGTGATGTCGTTGGTCCAGTCTAAGAGGTCAGTAGTGATGTATTTGGTCCAGTCTAAGAGGACAGTAGTGATGTCGTTGGTCCAGTCTAAGAGGTCAGTAGTGTATTAGAGGTGGTGATGTAGTTGGTCCAGTCTAAGAGGACAGTAGTGATGTAGATGGTCCAGTCTAAGAGGACAGTAGCGATGTAGATGGTCCAGTCTAAGAGGACAGTAGTGATGTCGTTGGTCCAGTCTAAGAGGTCAGTAGTGATGTCGTTGGTCCAGTCTAAGAGGACAGTAGTGATGTCGTTGGTCCAGTCTAAGAGGACAGTAGTGATGTCGTTGGTCCAGTCTAAGAGGTCAGTAGTGTATTAGAGGTGGTGATGTAGTTGGTCCAGTCTAAGAGGACAGTAGTGATGTAGATGGTCCATTCTAAGAGGACAGTTGTGTATTAGAGGTGCTGATGTAGATGGTCCAGTCTAAGAGGACAGTAGTGATGTAGATGGTCCAGTCTAAGAGGACAGTTGTGTATTAGAGGTGCTGATGTAGATGGTCCAGTCTAAGAGGACAGTAGTGATGTCGTTGGTCCAGTCTAAGAGGTCAGTAGTGATGTATTTGGTCCAGTCTAAGAGGACAGTAGTGATGTAGTTGGTCCAGTCTAAGAGGTCGGTAGTGTATTAGAGGTGGTGATGTAGATGGTCCAGTCTAAGAGGACAGTAGTGATGTCGTTGGTCCAGTCTAAGAGGTCAGTTGTGTATTAGAGGTGCTGATGTAGATGGTCCAGTCTAAGAGGACAGTAGTGATGTAGATGGTCCAGTCTAAGAGGACAGTAGTGATGTATTTGGTCCAGTCTAAGAGGACAGTAGTGATGTAGTTGGTCCAGTCTAAGAGGTCAGTAGTGTATTAGAGGTGGTGATGTAGATGGTCCAGTCTAAGAGGACAGTAGTGATGTCGTTGGTCCAGTCTAAGAGGTCAGTTGTGTATTAGAGGTGCTGATGTAGATGGTCCAGTCTAAGAGGACAGTAGTGATGTAGATGGTCCAGTCTAGGAGGACAGTAGTGATGTAGATGGTCCAGTCTAAGAGGACAGTAGTGATGTAGATGGTCCAGTCTAAGAGGACAGTAGTGCATTAGAGGTAGTGATGTAGTTGGTCCAGTCTAAGATGTAGTTGTATTTCCTTGATTCCTTGTGTTCTCTCTCCTTGCGTACTTCTCTAAATAGATTAGAGGTTGTTTTGTGAAGGAAATGAGGAGAGGAATCAAAGAAATACAATGAGGAGAGGAATCAAGGGAATACAATGAGGGGACGAATCAAGGGAATACAATGAGGAGACGAATCAAGGGAATACAATGAGGAGACGAATCAAGGGAATACAATGAGGAGACGAATCAAGGGAATACAACTCAAATTCACCCTGTGATGCTCCTGTACTGTATCTGTAAAGAATCAACAGTTGTCACAAATAATTCTCAGCCTGTGATGCTCCGGTACCTTTTAAAGGTGTGTTTTTATCATCAATGTGGTCTGGTTCCAGTACCTTCGTGTCTGTACTGGTGTCAGAGCTGAGGCGTGGGCTGGAGGCAGAGCGGATCATACCCAGGCCCGACTGAGGCGCCCCGCGGTTGGACTCCTGGCTTGGGTCGGTGGTACCTGAAGGCCCCAGGGTCACGGAGCTGCCTGCTTTACGAAGAGAGGTCCTCCAGGAGCCAGGGGCAGCACCAGGGGCTGAGCTAGGTGCTGCCTCTGGGGCTGGGGGCTTCCCTGGGTCCTGCTGCAGAAGGAGAGAGAGATGTACGATTCACTGATCAAATCAACTTAGATTAATGACCTGCCAACAGAGGTAATAAAAGACAATTTACCAAATCACTTTAAATAGTCAATAGCAGAGTGCACAGGTTGTTCATCTGAGTCCCCCCCAGGCCGTAGCTGACTCCATCACCAGGGAGATACCAAGTCATAGCTGCCCTACCCAGCATTCTGGCGTTTAAACACCAACAGAAACATACCTTTTTAACAGTGTTTCCTGAAGTGCTGGTTGCCATGGAGGTAGCATGGGGGGAGGAGCTGTTGCGTTTGTTGTTCAAGTTGTTGATGATCTCTCGGTTTTTGGCTTTCTCTGCAACAATCACCATCAGCCAGTTAATGACATGATTCTCTGCAACAATCACCATCAGCCAGTTAATGACATGATTCTCTGCAACAATCACCATCAGCCAGTTAATGACATGATTCTCTGCAACAATCACCATCAGCCAGTTAATGACATGATTCTCTGCAACAATCACCATCAGCCAGTTAATGACATGATTCTCTGCAACAATCACCATCAGCCAGTTAATGACATGATTCTCTGCAACAATCACCATCAGCCAGTTAATGACATGATTCTCTGCAACAATCACCATCAGCCAGTTAATGACATGATTCTCTGCAACAATCACCATCAGCCAGTTAATGACATGATTCTCTGCAACAATCACCATCAGCCAGTTAATGACATGATTCTCTACAATAGAACAAGTCCACATGATTCCCTACAATAGAACAACTCCACATGATTCCCTACAATAGAACAACTCCACATGATTCCCTACAATAGAACAACTCCACATGATTCCCTACAATAGAACAAGTCCACATGATTCCCTACAATAGAACAACTCCACATGATTCCCTACAATAGAACAACTCCACATGATTCCCTACAATAGAACAACTCCACATGATTCCCTACAATAGAACAACTCCACAATGGGTTTCAGTCTTTTAGGTATCTGTCATGACAGGGTTTAGGTCCATTCCATTTCAATTCAGTAAACTCAAATGTTACTTCATGAATGGACTAGACTGAAATGCACTTGACACCAGGGAAACTTCATTTTCTCTCAGTCGCTCACCCGATTCTGCATCGCTCTCAGACTCGTCCTCCTCTTCTTCTGAACTGGAGCTGCTGGAGGCTTGGGCCTGTCCCTGTGTCCCATGCTGAGTCTGTACCCCCTCCTCATCCTCATCCTCAGCAGGGCTGCTGGTCAGGGCAGGGGGAGGGTGCTTCTCCCTCTCGTGGAGGCAGATCTTCTCTCGGCTGCTCATACGAGAGATTGAGGTCCTGCAGGGGAGAGGATGACAGCTAGGCATGGAGGAACCAATCAGTGACGGTGATCACTAAGGGCGAAGACAATCCGTGTGTGTGCGTAAACTAAAACAAACAAAACCAGGATTTGGACTGTAACTGGATCCTGTGTGGGAGACTGAGGGACAGCTTAACTATATGAATAGTATTGGATGACCAGGCCATCACTGTAGATAACAACTGTGTCTGATTCTATTGGTAGAGAGGTGTCAGGTGGGTAACAGACAGTGTGATTCTATTGGTAGAGAGGTGTCAGGTGGGTAACAGACAGTGTGATTCTACTGGTAGAGGTGTCAGGTGGGTAACAGACAGTGTGATTCTATTGGTAGAGAGGTGTCAGGTGGGTAACAGACAGTGTCTGATTCTATTGGTAGAGAGGTGTCAGGTGGGTAACAGACAGTCTGATTATATTAGTAGAGAGGTGTCAGGTGGGTAACAGACAGTGTGATTCTATTGGTAGAGAGGTGTCAGGTGGGTAACAGACAGTCTGATTCTATTAGTAGAGAGGTGTCAGGTGGGTAACAGACAGTGTGATTCTATTGGTAGAGAGGTGTCAGGTGGGTAACAGACAGTGTGATTCTATTGGTAGAGGTGTCAGGTGGGTAACAGACAGTGTCTGATTCTATTGGTAGAGAGGTGTCAGGTGGGTAACAGACAGTCTGATTATATTAGTAGAGAGGTGTCAGGTGGGTAACAGACAGTGTGATTCTATTGGTAGAGAGGTGTCAGGTGGGTAACAGACAGTCTGATTCTATTAGTAGAGAGGTGTCAGGTGGGTAACAGACAGTGTGATTCTATTGGTAGAGAGGTGTCAGGTGGGTAACAGACAGTGTGATTCTATTGGTAGAGAGGTGTCAGGTGGGTAACAGACAGTGTGATTCTACTGGTAGAGAGGTGTCAGGTGGGTAACAGACAGTGTCTGATTCTATTGGTAGAGAGGTGTCAGGTGGGTAACAGACAGTGTGATTCTATTGGTAGAGAGGTGTCAGGTGGGTAACAGACAGTGTGATTCTATTGGTAGAGAGGTGTCAGGTGGGTAACAGACAGTGTGATTCTACTGGTAGAGAGGTGTCAGGTGGGTAACAGAGTGTGATTCTATTGGTAGAGAGGTGTCAGGTGGGTAAAAGACAGTGGCTGATTCTCTTGGCTCATATCAGTAACACACTAAGCTACGTCTGTGGTTCTGTATCAGTGATTCCTAGGTGGGTAACAGACTGGCACAGACAACAGACATGCTGGGGCACTGACTTGCGTGGTCGAACCGATGCCATATTGATAGGAGGGCTGGTCTCGATGACAGGAGGCTGGGACAGCTTGGCTTTTTCTGTACGCAGCTAGAGAGATATACAGGAAGACATATACAGAGTAAATATACAGGAAGACATATACAGAGTAAATATACAGGAAGACATATACAGAGTAAATATACAGGAAGACATATACAGAGTAAATATACAGGAAGACATATACAGAGTAAATATACAGAGTAAATATACAGGAAGACATATACAGAGTAAATATACAGGAAGACATATACAGAGTAAATATACAGGAAGACATATACAGAGTAAATATACAGAGTAAATATACAGGAAGACATATACAGAGTAAATATACAGGAAGACATATACAGAGTAAATATACAGAGTAAATATACAGGAAGACATATACAGAGTAAATATATAGAGTCAATATACAGCGTCAATATAGAGGAAGACATATACAGAGTAAATATTTATTGATTTATTTATTTTCACCTTTATTTAACCAAGTAGGCAAGTTGAGAACAAGTTCTCATTTACAATTGCGATCTGGCCAAGATAAAGCAAAGCAGTTCGACACATACAACGACACAGAGTTACACATGGAGTAAAACAAACATACAGTCAATAATACAGTAGAAAAATAAGTATATATACAATGTGAGCAAATGAGGTGAGAAGGGAGGTAATGGCAAAAAAAGGCCATGGTGGCAAGGTAAATACAATATAGCAAGTAAAACACTGGAATGGTAGATTTGCAATGGAAGAATGTGCAAAGTAGAAATAAAAATAATGGGGTGCAAAGGAGCAAAATAAATAAATAAATATTCTGTGAGCTGCTCTGACAGTTGGTGCTTAAAGCTAGTGGGGGAGATAAGTGTTTCCAGTTTCAGAGATTTTTGTAGTTCGTTCCAGTCATTGGCAGCAGAGAACTGGAAGGAGAGGCGGCCAAAGGAAGAATTGGCTTTGGGGTTCACCAGAGAGATATACCTGCTGGAGCACGTGCTACAGGTGGGTGCTGCTATGGTGACCAGCGAGCTGAGATAAGGGGGGACTTTACCTAGCAGGGTCTTGTAGATGACCTGGAGCCAGTAGGTTTGGCGACGAGTATGAAGTGAGGGCCAGCCAATAAGAGCGTACAGGTCGCAGTGGTGGGTAGTATATGGGGCTTTAGTGACAAAACGGATGGCACTGTGATGGACTGCATCCAATTTATTGAGTAGGGTCTTGGAGGCAATTTTGTAAATGACATCGCTGAAGTCGAGGATCGGTGGGATGGTCAGTTTTACGAGGGTATGTTTGGCAGCATGAGTGAAGGATGCTTTGTTGCGAAATAGGAAGCCAATTCTAGATTTAACTTTGGATTGGAGATGTTTGATGTGAGTCTGGAAGGAGAGTTTACAGTCTAACCAGACACCTAGGTATTTGTCCACATATTCTAAGTCAGAGCCGTCCAGAGTAGTGATGGACAGGCGAGCAGGTGCAGGCAGCGATCGGTTGAAGAGCATGCATTTAGTTTTACTCGTATTTAAGAGCAATTGGAGGCCACGGAAGGAGAGTTGTATGGCATTGAAGCTCGCCTGGAGGTTTGTTAACACAGTGTCCAAAGAAGGGCCAGAAGTATACAGAATGGTGTCGTCTGTGTAGAGGTGGATCAGTGAATCACCAGCAGCAAGAGTGACATCATTGATGTAAACAGAGAAGAGAGTCGGTCCAAGAATTGAACTCTGTGGCACCCCCATAGAGACTACCAGAGGTCTGGACAACAGACCCTCCGATTTGACACACTGAACTCTATCAGAGAAGTAGTTGGTAAACCAGGCGAGGCAATCATTTGAGAAACCAAGGCTGTCGAGTCTGCCGAAGAGGATGTGGTGATTGACAGAGTCGAAAGCCTTGGCCAGATCAATGAATACGGCTGCACAGTAATGTTTCTTATCGATGGCAGTTAAGATATCGTTTAGGACCTTGAGCGTGGCTGAGGTGCACCCATGACCAGCTCTGAAACCAGATTGCATAGCGGAGAAGGTATGGTGGGATTCTAAATGTTCGGTAATCTGTTTGTTGACTTGGCTTTCGAAGACCTTAGAAAGGCAGGGTAGGATAGATATAGGTCTGTAGCAGTTTGGGTCAAGAGTGTCCCCCCCTTTGAAGAAGGGGATGACAGCAGCTGCTTTCCAATCTTTGGGAATCTCAGACGACACGAAAGAGAGGTTGAACAGGCTAGTAATAGGGGTGGCAACAATTTTGGGAGAGTAAATATACAGGAAGACATATACAGAGTAAATATACAGAGTCAATATACAGGAAGACATATACAGAGTAAATATACAGGAAGACATATACAGAGTAAATATACAGGAAGACATACAGTACCAGTGAAAGTTTGGACACACCTACTGATTCAAGTGTTTCCCTTTAGTTTTACTATTTTATAAAATTGTAGAATAGTGGAGACATCAACACTATGAAATAACACACATGGAATCATGTTGTAAAAAAAAAAAAAAAAAGAGTTAAATAAATCAAAAATATATTTTATATTAATAGTAGTGCACTTTATAGGACATAGGATGCCATTAGGACGGCGAAAGAGACTTACAGAATTTTGTTTCTTTGTCAGCTCCTCCAGAGTGTCCACTAGGGTGTCATCTGCTACCTCTAGAGGGGTTTGTCCCTGGAACAAGGACACACATCATTTAGTGCATTGACATTATGAGTGTCCAAAATGGCACCCTATTCCCTGGATAATACACTACTTTAGTAGTGCGCTATATAGGGAATAGGGTTCTATAGGGCTCTGGTCCAAAGTAGTGCACTATATAGGGAATAGGGTTCTATAGGGCTCTGGTCTAAAGTAGTGCACTATATAGGGAATAGGGTTCTATAGGGCCCTGGTCTAAAGTAGTGCACTATATAGGGAATAGGGTTCTATAGGGCTCTGGTCTAAAGTAGTGCACTATATAGGGAATAGGGTTCCATTTGTGTAACAATACTGCTGAGTCAGCATGTAGTACAGATGTGATTACATTGCATGAGCCGTTACATACTCAGCGTGATTGAGATGCTCCGTGTCTGGGCACATAGGGAGACTAATACAGCCCCAGACTGGAGGTGTCATAATACCCATAAAACCTAGCGGTCAAACAGGGAAACGCTTCCAATCGTTTTTCTACCATTCATTATCCTGATAGGGGAAAACCTGTAGGTGTGACTTTTCGATAACCGTGTAAATCTCTCTCGGACAAGGTGACTTTAATCAATAAAATGCAGCTGTATTTACTCTCAGATTGGAACATGCTAATTGTTGCTAATGCTAATGCTAATGCTAACATGCTGGGGGGGGGGGGGGTGTACTTAATGCTTTGTACATTCAGGGAGTGCGTGTATCTTCTCCCACTCACCACGTTGTTGAGAGCAGCCATCTCACACATGTTGTCAGCCAGCAGAGAACACACCTCCTGCTGTCCCCAGTGAGCAGCAGCATGCAGGGCTGTCCAGCCATCCACATCACCACTGTCCAAATCCAGACCACACTGGAGCAGGACCCTGTGAGGGGGCGGGGGGGGGGGGGGAGAGATGAACAGGGTGAGGGAGAGAGAGAGAGAGGAAGGGGAGAGAGAGAGAGAGACAGGAGAGGGAGAGAGAGAGACAGGAGAGGGAGAGAGATTGAGAGAGAGAGAGAGAGAGAGACAGGAGGGGGAGAGACAGATGGAGGGAGAGAGAGAGAGAGAGAGAGAGAGAGAGAGAGAGAGAGACAGGAGGGGGAGAGAGATATGGAGAGAGAGAGAGAGAGAGAGAGAGAGAGAGGAGGGGGAGAGAGAGATGGAGAGAGAGAGAGAGAGAGAGAGAGAGAGAGAGAGAGAGAGAGAGAGAGAGAGAGAGAGAGAGAGATGATGGTGAGAGACAGAGGAGGGGGAGTGAGATGAACAGGGTGAGGGAGAGAGAGGAAGGGGAGAGAAAGAGAGACAGGAGGGGGAGAGAGATGAACAGGGTGAGGGAGAGAGAGAGGAAGTGGAGAGAGCGAGAGAGAGAGAGAGAGAGAGGGTGAGACAGGAGGGGGAGAGAGAGATGAAGAGAGATGAGGGTGAGACAGGAGGGGGAGAGAGACAGGAGGGGGAGAGATATGAAGAGGGAGAGAGAGACGAAGAGGAAGGGGAGAAAGAGAAGCAGACAACTAGAAAGAGGAGGTTGAGGTAAGGCAAAATGTGAGGTGGTGATGAGGATGACTAACAATCAGGGCAACGTTGAGCATTTTTAGCATGTGTAGCATGTTTAGCATTTTTAGCATGTGTAGCATGTTTAGTATGTGTAGCATGTTTAGTATGTGTAGCATGTATAGTATGCGTAGCATGTATAGTATGTGTAGCATGTATAGTATGTGAAGCCTTTTTAGTATGTGTAGCATGTATAGTATGTGTTGCATGTTTAGTATGTGTAGCATGTATAGTATGTGTAGCCTTTTTAGTATGTGTAGCATGTATAGTATGTGTTGCATGTTTAGTATGTGTAGCATGTATAGTATTTGTAGCATGTTTAGCATGTTTAGCATGTGTAGCAAGTTTAGAATGTTTAGCATGTTTAGTATGTGTAGCATGTTTAGCATGTTTAGTATGTGTAGCGTGTTTAGTATGTGTAGCGTGTTTAGTATGTGTAGCATGTTTAGCATGTGTGGTATGCGTAGCATGTTTAGTACGCGTAGCATGTCTAGTATGTTTGGTATGCGTAGCATGTTTAGTACGTTTAGTATGCGTACCATGTCTAGTACATTTAGTATGCGTAGCATGTTTAGCATGTGTGGTATGCGTAGCATGTTTAGTACGCGTAGCATGTTTAGTACGTTTAGTATGCGTACCATGTCTAGTACATTTAGTATGTGTAGCATGTTTAGCATGTGTGGTATGCGTAGCATGTTTAGTACGCGTAGCATGTTTAGTACGTTTAGTATGCGTACCATGTCTAGTACATTTAGTATGTGTAGCATGTTTAGCATGTGTGGTATGCGTAGCATGTTTAGTACGCGTAGCATGTCTAGTATGTTTGGTATGCGTAGCATGTTTGGTACGTTTAGTATGCGTACCATGTCTAGTACATTTAGTATGCGTAGCATGTTTAGCATGTGTGGTATGCGTAGCATGTTTAGTACGCGTAGCATGTCTAGTATGTTTGGTATGCGTAGCATGTTTGGTACGTTTAGTATGCGTACCATGTCTAGTACATTTAGTATGCGTAGCATGTCTGGTATGTTTGGTATGCGTAGCATGTTTAGTATGTCTAGTATGTTTAGTATGTGTAGCATGTTTAGTATGCGTAGCATGTTTACTATGTTTAGTAGCACCTGGCCCACTGACTAGCACCCGACCCACTGACGAGCACCCGACCCACTAACGAGCACCCGACCCACTGACTAGCACCTGATCCACTGACTAGCAACTGGCCCACTGACTAGCACCCGGCCCACTGACTAGCACCCGACCCACTGACTAGAACCTGACTAGCACCTGACCCACTGACGAACACCTGACGAGCACCCGACCCACTGACGAACACCTGACGAGCACCCGACCCACTGACGAGCACCTGACCCACTGACTAGCACCCGACCCACTGACTAGCACCTGACCCACTGACTAGCACCCGACCCACTGACTAGCACCTGACTAGCACCCGACCCACTGACTAGCACCTGACGAGCACCTGACCCACTGACTAGCACCCGACCCACTGACTAGCACCCGACCCACTGACTAGCACCTGACTAGCACCCGACCCACTGACTAGCACCTGACGAGCACCTGACCCACTGACGAGCACCTGACCCACTGACTAGCACCCGACCCACTGACTAGCACCCGACCCACTGACTAGCACCTGACTAGCACCCGACCCACTGACTAGCACCTGACGAGCACCTGACCCACTGACTAGCACCCGACCCACTGACTAGCACCCGACCCACTGACGGGCACCCGACCCACTGACTAGCACCTGACGAGCACCTGACCCACTGACTAGCACCCGACCCACTGACTAGCACCTGACGAGCACCTGACCCACTGACTAGCACCCGACCCACTGACTAGCACCCGACCCACTGACGAGCACCCAACCCACTGACTAGCACTTTGACTAGCACCCGACCCACTGACTAGCACCCGACCCACTGACTAGCACCTAACCCACTGACTAGCGCCTGACGAGCACCCAACCCACTGACTAGCACCTAACCCACTGACTAGCGCCTGACGAGCACCCAACCCACTGACTAGCACCTAACCCACTGACTAGCGCCTGACGAGCACCCGACCCACTGACTAGCACCTGACTAGCACCTGACGAGCACCTGACGCACTGACTAGCACCTGACGAGCACCTCACCCACTGACTAGCACCTGACCCACTGACGAGCACCTGACCCACTCACTTCATGACCTCTATGTAGCCCTTGGCAGCGGCCACGTGCAGCGCTGTGGCCTTGGTGTTAGGATGAGGTGTCAACACGCCACTTCCTGCCAGCACCGCGTTGGCATCCGCCAGCATCACCCGCTCTTCTTCCCGCCGTGCCATGTCCACGTCAACCCCTAAGAGAGAGGAAGAGGGACACAGGCAACAAACTACATAATAATCCCTAGTTGACCTGCATCTAGAACACCCAGACTACATAATAATCCCTAGTTGACCTGCTTCTAGTATTATAGAACACCCAGACTACAAAATAATCCCTAGTTACCCTGCTTCTAGTATTATAGAACACCCAGACTACATAATAATCCCTAGTTGACCTGCTTCTAGTATTACAGAACACCCAGACTACATAATAATCCTTAGTTACCCTGCTTCTAGAACACCCAGACTACATAATAATCCTTAGTTACCTGCATCTAGAACACCCAGACTAGATAATAATCCCTAGTTGACCTGCTTCTAGTATTATAGAACACCCAGACTACATAATAATCCCTAGTTGACCTGCTTCTAGTATTACAGAACACCCAGACTACATAATAATCCTTAGTTACCTGCATCTAGAACACCCAGACTACATAATAATCCCTAGCTGACCTGCTTCTAGTATTATAGAACACCCAGACTACATAATAATCCTTAGTTACCCTGCTTCTAGAACACCCAGACTACATAATAATCCTTAGTTACCCTGCTTCTAGAACACCCAGACTAGATAATAATCCCTAGTTGACCTGCTTCTAGTATTACAGAACACCCAGACTACATAATAATCCTTAGTTACCTGCATCTAGAAAACCCAGCCTACATAATAATCCCTAGTTACCCTGCTTCTAGAACACCCAGACTACATAATAATCCCTAGTTGACCTGCTTCTAGTATTACAGAACACCCAGACTACATAATAATCCTTAGTTACCCTGCTTCTAGAACACCCAGACTACATAATAATCCTTAGTTACCCTGCTTCTAGAACATCCAGACTACATAATAATCCCTAGTTGACCTGCTTCTAGTATTATATAACACCCAGACTACATAATAATCCCTAGTTACCCTGCATCTAGTATTATAGAACACCCAGACTACATAATAATCCCTAGTTGACCTGCTTCTAGTATTATAGAACACCCAGACTACATAATAATCCCTAGTTGACCTGCTTCTAGTATTATATAACACCCAGACTACATAATAATCCCTAGTTACCCTGCTTCTAGAACACCCAGACTACATAATAATCCCTAGTTGACCTGCATCTAGAACACCCAGCCTACATAATAATCCCTAGTTACCTGCATCTAGTATTATAGAACACCCAGACTACATAATAATTCCTAGTTACCCTGCTTCTAGAACACCCAGACTACATAATAATCCCTAGTTACCTGCATCTAGTATTATAGAACACCCAGACTACATAATAATTCCTAGTTACCCTGCTTCTAGAACACCCAGACTACATAATAATCCCTAGTTACCCTGCTTCTAGAACACACCCAGCCTACATAATAATCCCTAGTTACCTGCATCTAGTATTATAGAACACCCAGACTACATAATAATTCCTAGTTACCCTGCTTCTAGAACACCCAGACTACATAATAATCCCTAGTTACCCTGCTTCTAGAACACCCAGACTACATAATAATCCCTAGTTACCCTGCTTCTAGTATTATAGAACACCCAGACTACATAATAATCCTTAGTTACCCTGCTTCTAGAACACCCAGCCTACATAATAATCCCTAGTTACCTGCATCTAGTATTATAGAACACCCAGACTACATAATAATTCCTAGTTACCCTGCTTCTAGAACACCCAGACTACATAATAATTCCTAGTTACCCTGCTTCTAGAACACCCAGACTACATAATAATTCCTAGTTACCCTGCTTCTAGAACACCCAGACTACATAATAATCCCTAGTTACCCTGCTTCTAGAACACCCAGACTACATAATAATCCCTAGTTACCCTGCTTCTAGTATTATAGAACACCCAGACTACATAATAATCCCTAGTTACCCTGCTTCTAGAACACCCAGACTACATAATAATCCCTAGTTACCCTGCTTCTAGAACACCCAGACTACATAATAATCCCTAGTTACCCTGCTTCTAGTATTATAGAACACCCAGACTACATAATAATCCCTAGTTGACCTGCTTCTAGTATTATAGAACACCCAGACTACATAATAATTCCTAGTTACCCTGCTTCTAGAACACCCAGACTACATAATAATCCCTAGTTACCCTGCTTCTAGTATTATAGAACACCCAGACTACATAATAATCCCTAGTTGACCTGCTTCTAGAACACCCAGACTACATAATAATTCCTAGTTACCCTGCATCTAGAACATCCAGACTACATAATAATCCCTAGTTACCCTGCTTCTAGAACACCCAGACTACATAATAATCCCTAGTTACCCTGCTTCTAGTATTATAGAACACCCAGACTACATAATAATCCCTAGTTGACCTGCTTCTAGTATTATAGAACACCCAGACTACATAATAATCCCTAGTTGACCTGCTTCTAGAGCACCCAGACTACATAATAATCCCTAGTTACCCTGCTTCTAGTATTATAGAACACCCAGACTACATAATAATCCCTAGTTGACCTGCTTCTAGTATTATAGAACACCCAGACTACATAATAATCCTTAGTTACCCTGCTTCTAGAACACCCAGACTACATAATAATCCCTAGTTACCTGCTTCTAGTATTATATAACACCCAGACTACATAATAATCCCTAGTTGACCTGCTTCTAGAACACCCAGACTACATAATAATCCCTAGTTACCCTGCTTCTAGAACACCCAGACTACATAATAATCCCTAGTTACCCTGCTTCTAGAACACCCAGACTAGATAATAATCCCTAGTTGCCCTGCATCTAGAACCCTCAGACTACATAATAATCCCTAGTTACCCTGCTTCTAGTATTATAGAACACCCAGACTACATAATAATCCCTAGTTACCCTGCATCTAGAACACCCAGACTACATAATAATCCCTAGTTACCCTGCATCTAGAACACCCATAATAATCCCTAGTTACCCTGCATCTAGAACACCCAGACTACATAATAATCCCTAGTTACCCTGCTTCTAGAACACCCAGAATAATCCCTAGTTGACCTGCATCTAGAACACCCAGACTAGATAATAATCCCTAGTTGACCTGCTTCTAGTATTATAGAACACCCAGACTACATAATAATCCCTAGTTACCCTGCATCTAGAACCCTCAGACTACATAATAATCCCTAGTTACCCTGCTTCTAGTATTATAGAACACCCAGACTACATAATAATCCCTAGTTACCTTGCATCTAGAACACCCAGACTACATAATAATCCCTAGTTACCCTGCATCTAGAACACCCAGACTACATAATAATCCCTAGTTACCCTGCATCTAGAACACCCAGACTACATAATAATCCCTAGTTACCCTGCTTCTAGAACACCCAGACTACATAATAATCCCTAGTTGACCTGCATCTAGAACACCCAGACTAGATAATAATCCCTAGTTGACCTGCTTCTAGTATTATAGAACACCCAGACTACATAATAATCCCTAGTTACCCTGCTTCTAGAACACCCAGACTACATAATAATCCCTAGTTACCCTGCTTCTAGAACACCCAGACTACATAATAATCCCTAGTTACCCTGCTTCTAGAACACCCAGACTACATAATAATCCCTAGTTACCCTGCTTCTAGAACACCCAGACTACATAATAATCCCTAGTTACCCTGCTTCTAGAACACAAAGACTAGATAATAATCCCTAGTTGACCTGCTTCTAGTATTATAGAACACCCAGACTACATAATAATCTCTAGTTACCCTGCTTCTAGTATTATAGAACACCCAGACTACATAATAATCTCTAGTTACCCTGCTTCTAGGTCTCTCCCTATAGCACCGTCAGGGGGGTAATACTATGTTATATGGGTCATTGTGTTAACACCCTACCTTGTTTCTTGATCTCCCCCTTCAACAGTCTCTCCATAGCATCCTCAGTGACCACATCCAGAGGAAGCTCTCCTTCACTGTTCACCGCCCCCACACGTGCACCGTGCTCTATCAGGTACCTGCAACATAGACACACAACATAATGGTTCCTACACACAACATAATGGTTCCTACTCACAACATAATGGTTCCTACTCACAACATAATGGTTCCTACTCACAACATAATGGTTCCTACTCACAACATAATGGTTCCTACTCACAACATAATGGTTCCTACTCACAACATAATGGTTACTACGCACAACATAATGGTTCCTACGCACAACATAATGGTTCCTACACACAACATAATGGTTCCTACTCACAACATAATGGTTCCTACTCACAACATAATGGTTCCTACACACAACATAATGGTTCCTACACACAACATATTGGTTCCTACGCACAACATAATGGTTCCTACACACAACATAATGGTTCCTACACACAACATAATGGTTCCTACTCACAACATAATGGTTCCTACACACAACATAATGGTTCCTACTCACAACATAATGGTTCCTACACACAACATAATGGTTCCTACACACAACATAATGGTTCCTACTCACAACATAATGGTTCCTACAAACAACACCACATCAATATCAATATATTGCACAGTGCAGCGGTTCTTCATCCTGGTCCCAAGGGGTGCATATTTAACACTACACACCTGATTCCACTGATCAAAGGTTTGATGATGATTAGTTGAGTCAGGTGTGCAACCCCCTTTGGGGTCCCTCAGGACCAGGATGTAGAACCAGTAGTATAGTGGAACGGTGTAATATTAAATAGACACCCACTTGGTGATCTGTATGAACCCACAGGAGGCAGCAGCGTGGAGGGGAGTCCACCCCTCGTTGTCCCCCCGGTTCACATCACTCCCACTCTCCACCAGGAACTGGACCATCTCTGCATTCTCATCTATACACGCCTGGAGACGACAGGAAACACATTGGAAGGTGAGATACGAGAGGACAGGAAACACATTGGAAGGTGAGATACGAGAGGACAGGAAACACATTGGAAGGTGAGATATGAGATGAGAGAGGAAACACATTGGAAGGTGAGATATGAGAGGACAGGAAACACATTGGAAGGTGAGAGATGAGAGGACAGGAAACACATTGGAAGGGGAGATATGAGAGGACAGGAAACACATTGGAAAGTGAGAGATGAGAGGACTGGACACACATTGGAAGGTGAGATATGAGAGGACATGAAACACATTGGAAGGTGAGATATGAGAGGACAGGAAACACATTGGAAGGGGAGATATGAGAGGACAGGAAACACATTGGAAGGTGAGATATGAGAGGACATGAAACACATTGGAAGGTGAGATATGAGAGGACAGGAAACACATTGGAAGGTGAGAGAGAGAGAGGAAACACATTGGAAGGTGAGAGATGTAAGTGACCTTGATTATAAATCAAGTTTTAAAAGCATACTGTGAGTTTTGGGTCTAATGAGGCCTTCATCAAACAATACATGATCAAACGCTAAATCTTTACACATTGATCAAAACATTTTTCCTCGACCTAGAAAGGGGGAACAGAGACTTGTTAGAGATGAGATTGTGGTTTCAATGGCTAAATGGATTAGTGCACGGTGCTAGCAACACCGGGGTTTGGGGTTTAATTCCCAGATGGGCCATTGAATAAATACAGTCTCTGTCAATGTTGACATTTCTGTCCCATCGCATAAAAGCATCTGCTTAAATAACCATATTTCTTATTCTGGACAACTTTGGACTATGTAAGGCAATAAGAGGTGTTCTTGATTAGTAGCACACTCCTGGATAACTAACCTTGGGCAAGCAGCTAATACAAGCGACAGTTCTAAAACCTGGAGTGTCTGTCTGTCTCTAAAGGGCCCGGAGTGTCTGTCTGTCGCTAAAGGGCCTGAAGTGTCTGTCTGTCTCTAAAGGGCCCGGAGTGTCTGTCTGTCTCTAAAGGGCCTGGAGTGTCTGTCTGTCTCTAAAGGGCCCGGAGTGTCTGTCTGTCTCTAAAGGGCCCGGAGTGTCTGTCTGTCTCTAAAGGGCCCGGAGTGTCTGTCTGTCTCTAAAGGGCCCGGAGTGTCTGTCTGTCTCTAAAGGGCCCGGAGTGTCTGTCTGTCTCTAAAGGGCCCGGAGTGTCTGTCTGTCTCTAAAGGGCCCGGAGTGTCTGTCTGTCTCTAAAGGGCCCGTAGTGTCTGTCTGTCTCTAATAGCATGTTTAGAAGGTACCAGGTTAGGATTTGATTTGGGGTTGCAGGGTACTAGGTTAGGATTTGACTACAGACCTCACGCTGAACTAATAAACGACTCCAGACCTCACGCTGAACTAATAAACGACTCCAGACCTCAGGCTGATCTAATAAACGACTCCAGACCTCACGCTGAACTAATAAACGACTCCAGACCTCACGCTGAACTAATAAACGACTCCAGACCTCAGGCTGATCTAATAAACGACTCCAGACCTCAGGCTGAACTAATAAACGACTCCAGACCTCAGGCTGAACTAATAAACGACTCCAGACCTCAGGCTGAACTAATAAACGACTCCAGACCTCACGCTGAACTAATAAACGACTCCAGACCTCACGCTGAACTAATAAACGACTCCAGACCTCAGGCTGATCTAATAAACGACTCCAGACCTCACGCTGAACTAATAAACGACTCCAGACCTCACGCTGAACTAATAAACGACTCCAGACCTCAGGCTGATCTAATAAACGACTCCAGACCTCAGGCTGAACTAATAAACGACTCCAGACCTCAGGCTGAACTAATAAACGACTCCAGACCTCAGGCTGAACTAATAAACGACTCCAGACCTCAGGCTGAACTAATAAACGACTCCAGACCTCAGGCTGAACTAATAAACGACTCCAGACCTCAGGCTGAACTAATAAACGACTCCAGACCTCAGGCTGAACTAATAAACGACTCCAGACCTCAGGCTGAACTAATAAACGACTCCAGACCTCAGGCTGAACTAATAAACGACTCCAGACCTCAGGCTGAACTAATAAACGACTCCAGACCTCAGGCTGAACTAATAAACGACTCCAGACCTCAGGCTGAACTAATAAACGACTCCAGACCTCAGGCTGAACTAATAAACGACTCCAGACCTCAGGCTGATCTAATAAACGACTCCAGACCTCAGGCTGAACTAATAAATGACTCCAGACCTCACGCTGAACTAATAAACGACTCCAGACCTCAGGCTGAACTAATAAACGACTCCAGACCTCAGGCTGATCTAATAAACGACTCCAGACCTCAGGCTGATCTAATAAACGACTCCAGACCTCAGGCTGATCTAATAAACGACTCCAGACCTCAGGCTGAACTAATAAACGACTCCAGACCTCAGGCTGATCTAATAAACGACTCCAGACCTCAGGCTGAACTAATAAACGACTCCAGACCTCAGGCTGAACTAATAAACGACTCCAGACCTCAGGCTGATCTAATAAACGACTCCAGACCTCAGGCTGAACTAATAAACGACTCCAGACCTCAGGCTGAACTAATAAACGACTCCAGACCTCAGGCTGAACTAATAAACGACTCCAGACCTCAGGCTGAACTAATAAACGACTCCAGACCTCAGGCTGAACTAATAAACGACTCCAGACCTCAGGCTGAACTAATAAACGACTCCAGACCTCAGGCTGAACTAATAAACGACTCCAGACCTCAGGCTGAACTAATAAACGACTCCAGACCTCAGGCTGAACTAATAAACGACTCCAGACCTCAGGCTGAACTAATAAACGACTCCAGACCTCAGGCTGAACTAATAAACGACTCCAGACCTCAGGCTGAACTAATAAACGACTCCAGACCTCAGGCTGAACTAATAAACAACTCCAGACCTCAGGCTGATCTAATAAACGACTCCAGACCTCAGGCTGAACTAATAAACGACTCCAGACCTCAGGCTGATCTAATAAACGACTCCAGACCTCAGGCTGAACTAATAAACAACTCCAGACCTCAGGCTGATCTAATAAACGACTCCAGACCTCAGGCTGATCTAATAAACGACTCCAGACCTCAGGCTGAACTAATAAACGACTCCAGACCTCAGGCTGATCTAATAAACGACTCCAGACCTCAGGCTGAACTAATAAACGACTCCAGACCTCAGGCTGATCTAATAAACGACTCCAGACCTCAGGCTGAACTAATAAACGACTCCAGACCTCAGGCTGAACTAATAAACAACTCCAGACCTCAGGCCTAACTAATAAACGACTCCAGACCTCAGGCTGATCTAATAAACGACTCCAGACCTCACGCTGAACTAATAAACGACTCCAGACCTCAGGCTGATCTAATAAACGACTCCAGACCTCAGGCTGAACTAGTAAACGACTCCAGACCTCAGGCTGAACTAATAAACGACTCCAGACCTCAGGCTGAACTAATAAACGACTCCAGACCTCAGGCTGATCTAATAAACGACTCCAGACCTCAGGCTGAACTAATAAACGACTCCAGACCTCAGGCTGATCTAATAAACGACTCCAGACCTCAGGCTGAACTAATAAACGACTCCAGACCTCAGGCTGATCTAATAAACGACTCCAGACCTCAGGCTGAACTAATAAACGACTCCAGACCTCAGGCTGATCTAATAAACGACTCCAGACCTCAGGCTGAACTAGTAAACGACTCCAGACCTCACGCTGAACTAATAAACGACTCCAGACCTCAGGCTGAACTAATAAACGACTCCAGACCTCAGGCTGATCTAATAAACGACTCCAGACCTCAGGCTGAACTAATAAACGACTCCAGACCTCAGGCTGATCTAATAAACGACTCCAGACCTCAGGCTGAACTAATAAACGACTCCAGACCTCAGGCTGAACTAATAAACAACTCCAGACCTCAGGCTGATCTAATAAACGACTCCAGACCTCAGGCTGAACTAATAAACAACTCCAGACTTCAGGCTGATCTAATAAACGACTCCAGACCTCAGGCTGATCTAATAAACGACTCCAGACTTCAGGCTGATCTAATAAACGACTCCAGACCTCAGGCTGAACCACTTACTCCAGGTTCCAGTCTGAGATCCCCTCTCTGCCATTTACTCGGACTGGGAAGGCCAACCGTCAATAAGCCATTCTCTAAGAGGCTTTCCTTTTAAAATCAACCAATTACAAAGCTATTTTAGGTCCACTTCCTTGTTCATAAAGTGAGATAACTGGTTGACTGGAACAATAAAAATAAACTTACCCTACACCACATTACATAGACTTAGAGCTAATTTACTGTAGCGAGAGAGAGAGGAACAGGGAGACCCCCTCCAGGCTAATACTATACTCCTCTCACCGCAACATAGTCCAAGTACCTACTCCCCATAGGGGCCTGGTCTAAAGTAGTGCACTATATAGGGAATAGGGTTCTATAGGGCTCTGGTCTAAAGTAGTGCACTATGTAGGAAATAGGGTTCTATAGGGCTCTGGTCTAAAGTAGTGTACTATATAGGGAATAGGGTTCTATAGGGCTCTGGTCTAAAGTAGTGCACTATGTAGGAAATAGGGTTCTATAGGGCTCTGGTCTAAAGTAGTGCACTATGTAGGAAATAGGGTTCTATAGGGCTCTGGTCTAAAGTAGTGCACTATATAGGGAATAGGGTTCTATAGGGCTCTGGTCTAAAGTAGTGTACTATATAGGGAATAGGGTTCTATTTGGGACTCAGACTACTCCCCTCCACGGGCCAACTAGCTGAATGAACAAGAGGACATTTCCCGTCTCTTTCTCCTTGTTGTGAATGTGGCTGTGCATAGTTTTCTACCAGTGGTTCAACGGTTCCTTCACTGGTTCATCAAGTAACTCGGTCATTGTGGAAATGGAGCAGCAGCAGCTTGAGCAGCTGTTAGAAGGAGAATGTTTTCCATTTCTTCATCTGAAATTCCCAAAGTCCCCACCATCGGGATTGAAAAGGGAGAAACAGAGGGAGAGAGAGAGAGAAGAGGGGAGGAAGAGTGAGAGAGAGACAGAGAGAGGGAAGTCCCCACCATCGGGATTGGAAAGGGAGAAACAGAGGGAGAGAGAGAGAGAAGAGGGGAGGAAGGGGGAGAGAGAGACAGAGAGGGAAGTCCCCACCATCGGGATTGGAAAGGGAGAAACAGAGGGAGACTGAGCGAGAGAGAGAGAGAGAAGAGGAGGAAGAGGGAGAGAGAGACAGAGAGAGGGAAGTCCCCACCATCGGGATTTGAAAGGGAGAAACAGAGGGAGACTGAGGGAGAGAGAGAGAGAGAGAGAGAGAGAAGAGGGGAGGAAGGGAGAGAGCGAGACAGAGAGAGGGAAGAGGGAAATGAGGGGGCAGAGGAGAGAGAAGACAGGCTTTAGATGGAAAATGGGTGGAAAGTTTGGAGTGAGGGCCTATATTTAATTATCGTTGCCATGCAACTAGTGAGCAACAAAGGAGAAAGGGATGGATGGCACTGGGTGACAGCAGGACCAGACCGATGTATAGTCTGCTTCCCAACGAACACCCTGTTCCCTACGTAGCCAAAAGAAGTGTACTACGTAGGGAACATGGCGCCATTTGGTACGTACATCTAGAGAAGAGAGCAGTTGCAAGGACACGTGCAAAAGACCGCAACCTCACATCTCACATAGACACGTTCTCATCAGTAGAACAACAGGCCACAGGAAAGTGGAGATGAAATAGTCTGGTTTTGGATGGTAAACCCACATTGCTGTGAAAGGACAAGAGAATTCTACTATAATTGATTATGATGATAATGATTGTGTCATGGAAGGGGGAGGGATCAAGTGTCAAGGGGGGGGGGGACAAATAGCATAGCCGATACAGAAACAATGTCAGAAGACGTTTGAGATAAAATGGTGCGATTGCTCCAGACTGATAGTTTTCAGTAGATGGTTTAAGGAGCGTGAATGTCCAGACCTTAGTCTTCCTCTATATTCATTAGACCAGCATTGATGAGATGTGTGACTACCAACCATTTTTTCTAGACAGTTTCCAAGAGAGTCAAACGAAACTCTAAACCATCGTCATAAGGTTGGACCCACTACATAGGGGAGGGGCTCACGAGTGGAGCAGCGGTCTAAAGCATTGTATCTCAGTGCTAGAGGCGTCACTACAGACCCTGGTTCGATTCCAGGCTGTATCACAACCAGCCGTGATTGGTCGTCACAGGCCTATCCTCTCACTGGACTGAGGGGGGGGGGGGGTCGTCATAGGCCCATCCTCTTACTGGACTGAGGGGGGGGGGGTCATCATAGGCCCATCCTCTCACTGGACTGAGGGGGGGGGGGGGGGGGGGGGGGGGGGTCGTCATAGGC
Organism: Oncorhynchus mykiss; assembly: GCF_013265735.2. Taxonomy (NCBI): domain Eukaryota; kingdom Metazoa; phylum Chordata; class Actinopteri; order Salmoniformes; family Salmonidae; genus Oncorhynchus; species Oncorhynchus mykiss. The sequence continues at coordinate 101,544,140 of NC_048566.1, forward strand.
CCATCCTCTCACTGGAATGAGGGAGGGGGGGGTCGTCATAGGTCCATCCTCTCACTGGACTGAGGGGGGGGGGGGGTCATCATAGGCCCATCCTCTCACTGGACTGAGGGAGGGGGGGGGGGGGGTCGTCATAGGTCCATCCTCTCACTGGAATGAGGGAGGGGGGGGGGTCGTCATAGGCCCATCCTCTCACTGGACTGAGGGGGGGGGGTCGTCATAGGTCCATCCTCTCACTGGACTGAGGGGGGGGGGGGGTCGTCACAGGCCCATCCTCTCAATGGACTGAGGGGGGGGGGGGGGGGGGGGGGTCGTCATAGGTCCATCCTCTCACTGGACTGAGGGGGGGGGGGTCGTCACAGGCCCATCCTCTCAATGGACTGAGGGGGGGGGGGGGGGGGGTCGTCATAGGTCCATCCTCTCACTGGACTGGGGGGGGGGGGGTCGTCATAGGTCCATCCTCTCACTGGACTGGGGGGGGGGGGGGTCGTCATAGGTCCATCCTCTCACTGGACTGAGGGGGGGGGGGGTCGTCATAGGTCCATCCTCTCACTGGACTGGGGGGGGGGGGGGGTCGTCATAGGTCCATCCTCTCACTGGACTGAGGGGGGGGGGGTCGTCATAGGTCCATCCTCTCACTGGACTGGGGGGGGTGGGTCGTCATAGGTCCATCCTCTCACTGGACTGGGGGGGGGGGGGGGGTCGTCATAGGTCCATCCTCTCACTGGACTGAGGGGGGGGGGTCATCATAGGCCCATCCTCTCACTGGACTGGGGGGGGGGGGGGGGTCGTCATAGGTCCATCCTCTCACTGGACTGAGGGGGGGGGGGGGGTCGTCATAGGTCCATCCTCTCACTGGACTGAGGGGGGGGGGGGGGGGTCGTCATAGGCCCATCCTCTCACTTCTCTGGCCCGTACTTCTATAGGTTAACAACTCTGTAGAGATGTTAGGGATCTCCAGAGTTAGCCATCTCTCTGGCCCGTACATCTATAGGTTAACAACTCTGTAGAGATGTTAGGGATCTCCAGAGTTAGCCATCTCTCTGGCCCATACATCTATAGGTTAACAACTCTGTAGAGATGTTAGGGATCTCCAGAGTTAGCCATCTCTCTGGCCCGTACTTCTATAGGTTAACAACTCTGTAGAGATGTTAGGGATCTCCAGAGTTAGCCATCTCTCTGGCCCGTACATCTATAGGTTAACAACGAGGTAAGGTGTGGAGGAAGTTTATGCAAGAGGGCTGTATTGACAAGGAGGGTGCAATGCATTGATCTACGAGACTTTAAGAAGGGCCAGCCCACATTCTGATACAGAATGCAGTGATGTGTACTGAACCTATCGACCATAATAAAACGATATCCCCATCGTCACACAGACGATATCCCCATCGTCACACAGACGATATCCCCATCGTCACACAGACGATATCCCCATCGTCACACAGACGATATCCCCATAGTCACACAGACGATATCCCCATAGTCACACAGACGATATCCCCATAGTCACACAGACGATATGCCCATAGTCACACAGACGATATCCCCATAGTCACACAGACGATATCCCCATAGTCACACAGACGATATCCCCATCGTCACACAGACGATATCCCCATAGTCACACAGACGATATCCCCAGTCACACAGACGATATCCCCATCGTCACACAGACGATATCCCCATCGTCACACAGACGATATCCCCATAGTCACACAGACGATATCCCCATAGTCACACAGACGATATCCCCATAGTCACACAGACGATATCCCCATAGTCACACAGACGATATCCCCATAGTCACACAGACGATATCCCCATAGTCACACAGACGATATCCCCATAGTCACACAGACGATATCCCCATAGTCACACAGACGATATCCCCATAGTCACACAGACGATATCCCCATAGTCACACAGACGATATCCCCATAGTCACACAGACGATATCCCCATAGTCACACAGACGATATCCCCATAGTCACACAGACGATATCCCCATAGTCACACAGACGATATCCCCATAGTCACACAGACGATATCCCCATAGTCACACAGACGATATCCCCATAGTCACACAGACGATATCCCCATAGTCACACAGACGATATCCCCATAGTCACACAGACGATATCCCCATAGTCACACAGACGATATCCCCATAGTCACACAGACGATATCCCCATAGTCACACAGACGATATCCCCATAGTCACACAGACGATATCCCCATAGTCACACAGACGATATCCCCATAGTCACACAGACGATATCCCCATCGTCACACAGACGATATCCCCATAGTCACACAGACGATATCCCCATAGTCACACAGACGATATCCCCATAGTCACACAGACGATATCCCCATAGTCACACAGACGATATCCCCATAGTCACACAGACGATATCCCCATAGTCACACAGACGATATCCCCATAGTCACACAGACGATATCCCCATAGTCACACAGACGATATCCCCATAGTCACACAGACGATATCCCCATAGTCACACAGACGATATCCCCATAGTCACACAGACGATATGCCCATAGTCACACAGACGATATGCATGTTGAATTAGTTGTTTTCAGCTTTTTAATGAAAGACAGAACCTTTTCCTATAGAAGACTATTTAAAAAAGAATAATAATAATTTGTAAACTAACTCATCAACATGCTTTTTGAAAGATTGATGAAAATCTATCCAGATGCCCAGATATTTATAAACAAGGACACAAATCAATGAGGGCACCATCCAAAGTACACAGGAAAATCTATTCCCAACTATTTTGCAATCTATATGGCACAGCTGTAAATGTTTTAGTCCTTAAAATGAAACTGGTATACTTTTTTATTTATCAACATTTTCTTTAATGGTCTTTAATGCAGAGCTGACAGAAAAGTTCCTTACTTTTTCCACTTTCACTTCCATTTTTGCAGAAATGCCGCAATTAGTTGGTTGTAATTTACATATGTTTTAGTTACCTGTATGACATAACTCCACCAGTCGAATTTATGATATAATTCATAAAGATTATACCACAATATTTGTTGTATTATTTGCTCAGTTTTTGTCTTGTGGATTAAATTGAATAGTACAAAACTCATTTTTCAACCACTCCACAAATTTCTTGTTAACAAACTATAGTTTTGGCAAGTCGGTTAGGACATCTACTTTGTGCAGGACACAAGTAATCTTTCCAACAATTGTTTACAGATGGATTATTTCACTTATAATTCACTGTATCACAATTCCAGTGGGTCAGAAGTTTACATACACTAAGTTGACTGTGCCTTTAAACAGCTTGGAAAATTCCAGAAAATTATGTCATTGCTTTAGAAGCTTCTGATGGGCTAATTTACATCATTTGAGTCAATTGGAGGTGTACCTGTTGATTTATTTCAAGGCCTACCTTCAAACTTCACCATGGGACCACGCAGCCGTCATACCGCTCAGGAAGGAGGGCGTGTTCTGTCTCCTAGAGATGAACGTACTTTGGTGCGAAAAGTGCAAATCAATCACAGAACAACAGCAAAGGACCTTGTGAAGATGCTGGAGGTAACAGGTACAAAGGTATCTTTATCCACAGTAAAACGAGTCCTATATCGACATAACCTGAAAGGCCGCTCAGCAAGGAAGAACAAACTGCTCCAAAACCGCCATAAAAAAGCCAGACTACGGTTTGCAACTGCACATGGGGACAAAGATCGTACTTTTTGGTCCTCTGGTCTGATAATAACAAAAATAGAACTGTTTGGCCATAATGACCATCGTTATGTTTGGAGGAAGAAGGGGGAGGCTTGCAAGCCGAAGAAAACCATCCCAACTGTGTAGCACGGGGGTGGCAGCATCATGTTGTGGGGGTGCTTTGCTACAGGAGGGACAGGTGCACTTCACAAAATAGATGGCATCATGAGGATGGAAAATTATGTGGATCTATTGAAGCAACATCAAGACATCAGTCAGGAAGTTAAAGCTTGGTCGCAAATGGGTCTTCCAAATGGACAATGACCCCAAGCATACTTCCAAAGTTGTGGCAAAATGGCTTAAGGACAACAAAGTCAAGGTATTGGAGTGGCCATCAGAAAGCCCTGACCTCAATCCTATGGAAAATTTGTAGGCAGAACTGAAAAAGTGTGTGCGAACAAGGAGGTCTACAAACCTGACCAGCTCTGTCAGGAGGAATGGGCCAAAATTCACCCAACTTATTGTGGAAGGCTACCCAAAACATTTGACTCAAGTTAAACAATTTAAAGGCAATGCTACCAAATACTAATTGAGTGTATGTAAACTTCTGACCCACTGGGAATGTGATGAAAGAAATAAAAGCTTAAATAAAATCACTCTCTCTACTATTATTCTGACATTCTTAAAATAAAGTGGTGATCCTAACTGACCTAAGACAGGGAATTTTTACTAGGATTAAATGTCAGGAATTGTGAAAAACTGAGTCTAAATATATTTGGCTAAGGTGTATATAAACTTCCGACTTCAACTGTATCATCATTTGGTTGTAATCCAGAGAGGTTAGAAAAAGTATCTAGATCCTCTGAGGCTGTGGAAGGATTCTAATTATGGATTTAAAAGAAAACATGAATCAATGGAACCTTTGTTTTTAAGCCCTGGATTTCTAGGCCCTTGATATTATTGTTGGATATGAATTTAATAGCTAACATTTCGATGGCCATAATAAATAGATATGCCGATAATGGACAACCTTGTTTTACTCCTCTTGATGAACGTTGTTTCCTCGGGGACATTGATGCAGCTGGCTTCCGGGTTAAGTGAGTGGGTGGTAAGAAACTCGGCTTGGGGGTCATGTTTCTGAGGACGCATGACTCGACCTTCGGCTCTCCTGAGCCCGATGGGGAGTTGCAGCGATGAGACAAGATCGTAATCACCCCAAAATATATTTTTTAAATATCATAAAATAAAATGTATAAAAATAAACATTGTCCTGTGTCTTGAAATTTCGTTACAAAAACCCACATATTTTCATGAGGAGGGAGGAAAAAGAAACTCCACAGAAGTAACAAGTATTAATTAGTAAGGTAGTAAGGTATTAATTAGTAAGGTAGTAAGGTATTAATTAGTAAGGTAGTAAGGTATTAATTAGTAAGGTAGTAAGGTAGTAAGCTATTAGTAAGGTAGTGAGGTATTAATTAGTAAGGTAGTAAGGTATTAATTAGTAAGGTAGTAAGGTATTAATTAGTAAGGTAGTAAGGTATTAATTAGTAAGGTAGTAAGGTATTAATTAGTGAGGTAGTAAGGTATTAATTAGTAAGGTAGTAAGGTATTAATTAGTAAGGTAGTAAGGTATTAATTAGTAAGGTATTAATTAGTAAGGTAGTAAGGTATTAGTAAGGTAGTAAGGTAGTAAGGTAGCAAGGTATTAGTAAGGTAGTAAGGTAGTAAGGTAGTAAGGTAGTAAGGTATTAGTAAGGTAGTAAGGTAGTAAGGTAGCAAGGTATTAATTAGTGAGGTAGTAAGGTATTAATTAGTAAGGTAGTAAGGTATTAATTAGTAAGGTAGTAAGGTATTAATTAGTAAGGTAGTAAGGTATTAATTAGTAAGGTAGTAAGGTATTAATTAGTAAGGTAGTAAGGTATTAATTAGTAAGGTAGTAAGGTATTAATTAGTAAGGTAGTAAGGTATTAATTAGTAAGGTAGTAAGGTAGTAAGGTAGCAAGGTATTAGTAAGGTAGTAAGGTATTAGTAAGGTAGTAAGGTATTAAGGTAGTAAGGTATTAATTAGTAAGGTAGTAAGGTATTAATTAGTAAGGTAGTAAGGTATTAATTAGTAAGGTAGTAAGGTAGTAAGCTATTAGTAAGGTAGTAAGGTATTAATTAGTAAGGTAGTAAGGTAGTAAGCTATTAGTAAGGTAGTAAGGTATTAATTAGTAAGGTAGTAAGGTATTAATTAGTAAGGTAGGAAGGTATTAATTAGTAAGGTAGTAAGGTAGTAAGCTATTAGTAAGGTAGTAAGGTATTAATTAGTAAGGTAGTAAGGTAGTAGGCTATTAGTAAGGTAGTAAGGTATTAATTAGTAAGGTAGTAAGGTATTAATTAGTAAGGTAGGAAGGTATTAATTAGTAAGGTAGTAAGGTATTAATTAGTAAGGTAGTAAGGTATTAATTAGTAAGGTAGTAAGGTATTAGTAAGTGTTGGTAACAGAAAATTGTTAACGGAATTGGTGACGCAATAAAAAAAAATCATAGTAGTCACAAACCACAGTTGGGTTCACAAGATTGTATAGAAAAGTAGAGTTCAGCACAGCAGAAAGGAAAAGTAGTTCAGTAAAGTACACTAGAGTATACTATAACGGGGCGGCAGGGTAGCCTAGTGGTTAGAGCGTTGGACTAGTCACCGGAAGGTTGCAAGTTCAAATCCCTGAGCTGACAAGGTACAAATCTGTCGTTCTGCCCCTGAACAGGCAGTTAACCCACTGTTCCTAGACCAGTTAACCCACTGTTCCTAGACCAGTTAACCCACTGTTCCTAGACCAGTTAACCCACTGTTCCTAGGCCGTCATTGAAAATAAGAATTTGTTCTTAACTGACTTGTCTGGTTAAATAAAGGTAGAATTTTTTTTTTAAACGTACTGTATTATGTATGCTCTACTGCACTTTGATGTCTTAACTTGTGAAACATAGACATCTATGATTGGTTCAAATTTGGTCTCGCTTGGGGGCAGATCTCATTAAATAATATCCATTGTATAGAATGTATAGAATCATGGCATTGAAAGATGCTGCAGAGGACCAGGATCAAGTAAGTCAGCTCTAGTAGATTGATGTAAAAAAAAAAACAATCAGTGGACCAGGATCAAGTAAGTCAGCTCTAGTAGATTGATGTAAAAAAAAAAAAAAAAAATCTTGCGCATCACAAGAAGAAAGTTGTTGAAATGAAAATAAATGATTCACTAGAAGTTGAGGGATCTTCCATCATGTCAACTAGAGACTTGAAGAAAGGGCAGGCAGTCAACTGGCTGACCAGAGTCAATTAAAGCACCTTTAATTTCAAATAAAACTCCTGCCGAGATAACATGCTGATTAAAAGCGTCACTTGTTTATTTTTTCTCAGTAATGATGTCAGTCTGACAACTTGGACGGAGAGGAATTTCCACAATTCAATGCATTAACCGCATATGCCACTGTCCTACAAGTAAAACAAATTGCTATTAAGAAAAAATATATAAATATTAGATTGAGCTCTGTCGGAGTGGCATTGACTAAAATACAATAGTCTTTTTAAAATGGTTATTTCACCTTTATTTAACCAGGTAGGCTAGTTGAGAACACCTTTATTTAACCAGGTAGGCTAGTTGAGAACACCTTTATTTAACCAGGTAGGCTAGTTGAGTTCTCATTCACAACTGTGACCTGGCCAAGATAAAGCAAAGCAGTGTGACACAAACAACAACAACAGAGTTACACATGGAATAAACAAGCGTTCAGTCAATAACACAATAGAAAAAAAAAGAAAGTCTATATGCAGTGTGTGCAAATGGCGTGAGGAGGTAAGGCAATAAATAGGCCGATAGTAGCGAAGTAATTACAATTGAGCAATTTACACTGGAGTGATAGATGTGCAGATGAGGACGTTCAAGTAGAAATACTGGAAATACTGGTGTGCAAAAGAGCAGAAAAACAAAAACAAATATGGGGATGAGGTAGGTAGTTGGTTGGATGGGCTATTTACAGATGGGCTGTGTACAGCTGCAGCGATCGGTTAGCTGCTCTGACAGCTGACGCTTAAAGTTAGCGAGGGAGATATAAGTCTCCAACTTCAGTGATTTTTGCAATTTCTTCAAGTCATTGGCAGCAGAGAACTGGAAGGAAAGGCGGCCAAAGGAGGTGTTGGCTTTGGGGGTGACCAGTGAGATATACCTGCTGGAGCGCGTGCTACGGGTGGGTGTTGTTATCGTGACCAGTGAGCTGAGATAAGGCGGAGCTTTACCTAGCAAAGACTTATAGATGACCTGGAGCCAGTGGGTTTGGCAACGAATATGTAGCGAGGACCAGCCAACGAGAGAATACAGATCGCAGTGGTGGGTAGTGTATGGGGCTTTGGTGAAAACGGATGGCACTGTGATAGACTGCATCCAATTTGCTGAGTAGAGTGTTGGAGGCTATTTTGTAAATGACATCGCCGGAGTCGAGGATCGGTAGGATAGTCTGTTTTACGAGGGTAAGTTTGGCAGCGTGAGTGAAGGAGGCTTTTGTTGCCTCACACGTAAATCCTTAAAGAGATAGGTGGGGCTAAAGCTTAAAGAGGGCGTGAACGATGCTGAATGTGTGGGGCTAAAGCTTAAAGAGGGTGTGAACAATGCGGTGTGTCGACAAAGAAGAGCTCTCATCATTACGACTGACTGAACAGTCGCTGATGCTAAGTGTCAATCATTTCCCCCACCTTTCAGGGATATAACTTTACAATTGTATAGCTAATAGACTATATGTTTATAGGTGGACTGAGGTGAAGGAACCTACTGGCTGGGGATATTTGTTGCTACTCTCCAAATAGCATTTGTGTTGTTGTTGTATAGAAATGCAGTAAATGAACTTCAAAAAAACAATTTCCAAAATAAAAATGTCGTAATGACATAATATACGCGCCTACTATTCTGAACTGTTTTTGGATAGGAAGCATGCAGAAAAGCCTTCATGGCCCTGATTCTATCCCTGCAATGAGGTAAGTGTTCCTACTCGTATCCCTGTTCTGTGGCGTCTTAATATAACCATGATTGCGTTCCGACCCCAGTGCAGCTCAGTGTAAACAAGCCTAATGGCAGGGTAGGAGTCATCTGACTAGCAGCCGCCTTTTCCAGTCTTGTGTCGAGTTCATCCGAGAGAGAGAGAACACACACACTTGGAAGGCAACAGTTCCAATGAACCAATCTACTTTAGCGCGCACGCACACACACACACACCGGAATTATCATGACAATGTTCCAACATCACGATAAACAAGTTGTGTAGTTTTATAAACATTCAAACCACTGATTTGAGCATGATTAAAAGTTGAGTTAATGTTACTTGTCGATGTTTAATTTGACCAAAGGGTTACTGTGTTACAGTAGCTATGTGGACATGTTTGTTTGGCGGTAGGATACAACACAGATCGTTACATAGTTTCAACCCGCCATTACCACCAGGTTCCCCAAACATCAGCCTGCAACAATGGAACTACTTTGTAACGAGTTAAATACCTGGTGAAGCGCTGTCAGTCCGTCTATATTGGCGTGGTTGATGTCAGCGCCCTGTCGTAGGAGCGCCGCTACCTCCTCTCTGTCCCCGGCCGAACAGGCTGCCATAAACACGGCTCCCTGAGCGAACCGAACCCGGGCCCGCCGCGTCCCGGTTCCCGTCGACCCGTCCCGCGTCCCCGGTCCCGTCTGATCGGTTTCCGAGCCCAGCCACCGCTGTAACTGATCCTGCCGTCGCTGCTTTGCAGCTTCAGACCGGGAACGGTCCGTGGCCGCCATCTTCTTCGGTCTGTCCCGGGTAGAGTCAGTTGATGTCGCGGGTAGAGTCAAAGTGGAGCAGCAGCAGCTCCTCTCGGAGAGACTACGCCCCCTGGCCGTAGCAACACGACCGTAGGAAACCAACCCAACTTCAGAAAGGACTGGACATTCTCCAGAGGTGTATTCATTACGGAAACCGTTTACCGTTTAACAACCAAACGGAAGCCAACAAAGCTAAACGTGTTACTATTGAACATATTCACTTAGCTCACTCCCGTTTCGTTCAGTTTGCTTCCGTTTAAGAAACGTTTTTGCACTAGAATCTGCGTAATGAATAGAACCCAGGTATGACTATCGCGTTGCAGAACTCCCACGCAGGCTTTTACCCCAACATGGATAAGCTGTCCTGTGTGTAATGCAAATATGATAAAGCTTCGACATTAGCCTAGGCAAAACAGAAACAGACTGTAGCCTGCACAGAACATGAACTGGGACGTCAACAGTTGGCCCTTGAGAACCTATAATTGGAGAATATTATTTGCGAGGTCATGGAAAGTTAAACTTTTTATATAATTTCCTATGACAAACACATGATTCTCTGCAATATATATATATATATATATATATATATATATATATATATATATATATATATATATATATATATATATATATATATATATATATATATATATATATATATTTAAAAAAATACAAAATCAAAAGTCCAACCTGAATTAACATTTTATTGAAAGCAATTAAAGACAACAAAAAAAATCCAAAATTAAGTAAGCGTTTATATTTATTTTAAATCCAGAACCCATAATTTATTTAATTTCATCTACAGTTAAAGGATATACTGTATGCAGTGAACCATCCATATCATTCACTGGCATTTCCATTCAGTATTGACCAATGTGTGTAATAAAAAAAAAAAAGAAAAACAACATTCATACTAAACTAACAACAAAACACATGTCTATTTTCAATATTTATCCCATGTGTTCGTTCATGTAAAGTATTTTATTTGGTATTATTATTGACATGTATTCCCGTTGGATCTCATTGTATATTTCAGAGTCATGCTGATTGTTTGTTGGTAAGACAGAATCATGTGTCCGTGGTACATTTTTAAATACTGTAATAGCAAGGTATTGTCAGGTTATTAATAAATATTATCAAAACAAGTTGACCTGTAGAAAGTGGCACAAAGAAACAGTACAATTGGTTCAAAGTGAATACTGCATTGGTTGGCACATGCATAGAGTCCCTTATAGTCATTAGTCATACAGAGAGCCAGGTACTGCATAGAGTCCCTTATAGTCATACAGAGCTCTAACAGAGAGCCAGATACTGTATAGAGTCCCTTATAGTCATTAGTCATACAGATCTCTAATAGAGTCCCTTATAGTCATTAGTCATACAGATCTCTAATAGAGAGTCCCTTATAGTCATTAGTCATACCGAGCTCTTTTCCCTTATTATATTCTTGGTCTTTTCTCAGGTCTGTTGGTGCTGCTGGGTCAGTTCACTTGGCACCTAACATTAGATAACACTCTGAAACAGAGTGAAATGTCCAATAAGACATGCTTGTTTGTTTTCGTTGTCCGTTTGGAAACAGTTTTGCGTCGGTGTGCCCTGCTGAACACAGTTCTGTGTTTGAGTAGAGACTGTGTTCAGCCTGTGTTCAGCCTGTGTTCCTGTGTTCAGCCTGTGTTCCTGTGTTCCTGTGTTCAGCCTGTGTTCCTGTGTTCCTGTGTTCAGCCTGTGTTCCTGTGTTCAGCCTGTGTTCCTGTGTTCCTGTGTTCAGCCTGTGTTCCTGTGTTCAGCCTGTGTTCCTGTGTTCCTGTGTTCAGCCTGTGTTCCTGTGTTCAGCCTGTGTTCCTGTGTTCCTGTGTTCAGCCTGTATTCCTGTGTTCAGCCTGTGTTCAGCCTGTGTTCCTGTGTTCAGCCTGTGTGTTCAGCCTGTGTTCAGCCTGTATGTGTGTTCCTGTGTTCAGCCTGTGTGCGTGTGTGCGTGTGTGTGTGTGTGTTCATGGTTGATTGTTTTTCCTAGCCACCTTGCTGTTTGGGGTTTTAGGCTGGGTTTCTGTACAGCACTTTGAGATATCAGCTGACGTAAGAAGGGCTTTATAAATAAATTTGATTTTTTTTGAAGAATATATATTTATTTGTAATTTATTTTAATGTAGCAATAGCAGAAACAGTGGGGTTGGTTCCTCGGTTAGATTTAGTAATGTAACGTGAGTTCTGGACTAACTCATCTCAATTGAAATACTTAAAAATAACAACAACAAAAAAAATTAAGTTCCGGGCTAAATTAATCTGTGTCTGGGAAACTGGCCATAGAAGTAATGTAATATAATCACAAAGCATAACTCCTGTTCTAATCTAGAACGTTCCGTTTGAGTCACATCAAAGTAGGGTCATCTTCGTGACTGGCCCATTTATTTTCAGCTCCAAGTAAAGTAAAGAGGGCTTAAACAGGTGATGTGGTCATCATCATGACTCAATAGAAATAAGTAAGAGGGATATCCCTCCTTTGTCATCTTATTGACTTTAGATCATATTAACTAGGCAAGTCAGTTAAGAATAAATTCCTTTTTACAATGACAGCCTAGGAACAGGGGCAGAACAACAGATTTGTACCTTATCAGCTTGGGAATTTGATCTTGCAACCTTTTGGTTACAAGTCCCACACTCTAACCACTAGGCTACGTGCCTCCTCTAACCACTAGGCTACGTGCCTCCTCTAACCACTAGGCTACGTGCCTCCTCTAACCACTAGGCTACGTGCCTCCGCTAACCACTAGGCTACGTGCCTCCTCTAACCACTAGGCTACGTGCCTCCTCTAACCACTAGGCTACGTGCCTCCTCTAACCACTAGGCTACGTGCCTCCTCTAACCACTAGGCTACCTGCCTCCTCTAACCACTAGGCTACCTGCCTCCTCTAACCACTAGGCTACCTGCCTCTCTAACCACTAGGCTACCTGCTCTAACCACTAGGCTACCTGCCTCCTCTAACCACTAGGCTACCTGCCTCCTCTAACCACTAGGCTACCTGCCTCTCTAACCACTAGGCTACCTGCTCTAACCACTAGACTTCCTGCCTCTAACCACTAGGCTACCTCCTCTAACCACTAGACTACCTCCTCTAACCACTAGGCTACCTCCTCTAACCGCTAGGCTACCTCCTCTAACCACTAGACTACCTCCTCTCTAACCCCTAGGCTACCTGCTCTAACCACTAGACTACCTCCTCTAACCACTAGGCTACCTCCTCTCTAACCACTAGGCTACCTCCTCTCTAACCACTAGGCTACCTCCTCTAACCACTAGGCTACCTCCTCTAACCACTAGGCTACCTCCTCTAACCACTAGACTACCTCCTCTAACCACTAGACTACCTCCTCTAACCACTAACCACTAGGCTACCTCCTCTAACCACTAGACTACCTCCTCTAACCACTAGGCTACCTCCTCTAACCACTAGGCTACCTCCTCTAACCACTAGACTACCTCCTCTCTAACCCCTAGGCTACCTGCTCTAACCACTAGACTACCTCCTCTAACCACTAGGCTACCTCCTCTCTAACCACTAGGCTACCTCCTCTCTAACCACTAGGCTACCTCCTCTAACCACTAGGCTACCTCCTCTAACCACTAGGCTACCTCCTCTAACCACTAGACTACCTCCTCTAACCACTAGACTACCTCCTCTAACCACTAGGCTACCTCCTCTAACCACTAGACTACCTCCTCTAACCACTAGGCTACCTCCTCTAACCACTAGGCTACCTCCTCTAACCACTAGGCTACCTCCTCTAACCACTAGGCTACCTCCTCTAACCACTAGGCTACCTCCTCTAACCACTAGGCTACCTCCTCTAACCACTAGGCTACCTCCTCTAACCACTAGGCTACCTCCTCTAACCACTAGACTACCTCCTCTAACCACTAGGCTACCTCCTCTAACCACTAGGCTACCTCCTCTAACCACTAGGCTACCTCCTCTAACCACTAGGCTACCTCCTCTAACCACTAGGCTACCTCCTCTAACCACTACTCTACCTCCTCTAACCACTAGGCTACCTGCTCTAACCACTAGTCTACCTCCTCTAACCACTAAGCTACCTGCTCTAACCACTAGTCTACCTGCCACCCTAATAATAATAATAATAATAATAAGTAGTACATGTCAATGACGGACACGGTAATGATAAGACACAGTGGAAAATAGATCAGATCAGAAGAGATCAGATCAGATGAGATCAGATTTTGCTGCCGACTCACTGACCCTCATTTAAGGACTGACACACTTTCCCAACAGTAAAATGACGTGATCAACAGCAAATACTATCAGATATCTGTATATACATGACCAGATGCTTATCGTCTTACAGTCAAAAGGCTATGTTGAATGGACAACTCCTGGAATGAAACAGATAATAAAACCCTAATTTACCAGAATGCAATTCACTGGGGAACCACAATCAATAGAACCAATAGAACCTGACGCGAGAGACTCCAGATGTGACTGACATGAACATCTTCATTAGTAACTTAGAAAGAGGAGGAATCTAATAGCAACAACCAGGATGGGTTGATAATATGACCAGGATGGGTTGATAATATGACCAGTATGGGTTGATAATATGACCAGTATGGGTTGATAATATGACCAGGATGGGTTGATAATATGACCAGTATGGGTTGATAATATGACCAGGATGGGTTGATAATATGACCAGGATGGGTTGATAAAATGGGTTGATAATATGACCAGGATGGGTTGATAATATGACCAGGATGGGTTGATAAAATGGGTTGATAATAGGACCAGGATGGGTTGATAATATGACCAGTATGGGTTGATAATATGACCAGGATGGGTTGATAATATGACCAGGATGGGTTGATAATAGGACCAGGATGGGTTGATAATATGACCAGTATGGGTTGATAATATGACCAGGATGGGTTGATAATATGACCAGTATGGGTTGATAATATGACCAGGATGGGTTGATAATAGGACCAGGATGGGTTGATAATATGACCAGTATGGGTTGATAATATGACCAGGATGGGTTGATAATATGACCATGTTGGGTTGTTAATATGACCAGGATGGGTTGATAATATGACCAGGATGGGATGATAATATGACCAGGATGGGATGATAATATGACCAGGATGGGTTGATAATATGACCAGGATGGGTAGATAATATGACCAGGATGGGTTGATAATAGGACCAGGATGGGTTGATAATATGACCAGGATGGGTTGATAATAGGACCAGGATGGGTTGTTAATATGACCAGGATGGGTTGTTAATATGACCAGGATGGGTTGTTAATATGACCAGGATGGGTTGATAATATGACCAGGATGGGCTGATAATATGGGTTGATAACATGACCAGGATGGGTTGATAATAGGACCAGGATGGGTTGATAATAGGACCAGGATGGGTTGATACTATGACCAGGATGGGTTGATAATATGACCAGGATGGTGCCTTTGGCTTCTGGACAACGAAAGAAAGTTGATATGAAAACCAATAGAACAGGAGTTAACGGCATGAGGAAGTCTATATATAATAATTGATTCCATGTTGCTACGGATGATTTTTGGCAAGGCTACTTAGACGCAAGGTAAGACACACCTCATTATTTGAAGTAAAGTAACACGTTCAGGTTTCAAACAATTATACTGTCTCCACATTACATTATACTGTCTCCACATTACATTATACTGTCTCCAGCTCACGTTACATTATACTGTCTCCACATTACATTATACTGTCTCCAGCTCACGTTACATTATACTGTCTCCACATTACATTATACTGTCTCCACATTACATTATACTGTCTCCACATTACATTATACTGTCTCCACATTACATTATACTGTCTCCAGCTCACGTTACATTATACTGTCTCCACATTACATTATACTGTCTCCACATTACATTATACTGTCTCCACATTACATTATACTGTTTCCACATTACATTATACTGTCTCCACATTACATTATACTGTCTCCAGCTCACGTTACATTATACTGTCTCCACATTACATTATACTGTCTCCACATTACATTATACTGTCTCCTGCTCACATTACATTATACTGTCTCCAGCTGGTAGGCAGACTATAGCCTATGACTATAGCCTATGCATCTGAATGGCGAATGGGAGGCGCTTTATGAGTTGATATTGACAAATAAAAATAATTCCTTTTTAATCATAGCCACAAGTTTTTAACAAGCGGTTGCATTTAGAATTGTTATTTGTTGTG
Organism: Oncorhynchus mykiss; assembly: GCF_013265735.2. Classification (NCBI taxonomy): domain Eukaryota; kingdom Metazoa; phylum Chordata; class Actinopteri; order Salmoniformes; family Salmonidae; genus Oncorhynchus; species Oncorhynchus mykiss. Next base: position 101,559,922 of record NC_048566.1, read on the forward strand.
CAATGACTGGGCTGACCAATGACTGGGCTGACCAATGACTGGGCTGACCAATGACTGGGCTGACCAATGACTGGGCTGACCAATGACTGGGCTGACCAATGACTGGGCTGACCAATGACTGGGCTGATCAATGACTGGGCTGACCAATGACTGGGATGACCAATGACTGGGCTGACCAATGACTGGGATGACCAATGACTGGGATGACCAATGACTGGGCTTCCAACAGCAGGCTTCACTACAGTAGCCTACAGGAGCTACTGTCGCTGTCTGATAGGTAGTATTCATCTCCTCGAACTAGTCTCTGTATGCTGTGCGCATGTGACAAATAAAATGCATGATTACTAATGGAAATACACACGTGGCAATTTTAATTCCACAAAATTATTCAAATGAACCTATAGACCGATAAGCATGACCCGGGTGAAATGTATTTTCGGTCGGGCTAACCGGCTAACCGGTTCATCGATAACATCCCTAGTCCTTGAACATGTTTGGTATCAACAGTCAACAGTAAAGACTTTTTACTGTTTATTATCTTAATGACTTGAATATATTTTTTTATGTTTTGTAAAAGTCACATTGACACGATGCAGATCAGCGGCTCCTTGTAGGTTCCTGGGTATCCTCGGCATCCCAATGGGCAGGTGAGTGAATCAAATGTTAGCGAACAAGGCACTGTGTCATCGATGATGAGACAACACACGTTGGTGTACTGTCCCTTTAATTTGAAGGTGTCTACCTGGCTGTTATACCTGTTCTACCTGTCTACCTGGCTTTTATTAGAATCTGTCTGTAATACTAAATGGTCACCCCCCCCTCCCCCCCAGGGGGCCCTCAGTGTCTCCTGAATGGCATACATTATATTACTATAGTGAGGCTGGAAGAGCCGCAGTAGAGTTGTGGTTTTCACTGAGCCTCCTCATCATCAGCCCCATCCCCTCTACCTCCTCTGGGTTTATGATGGGGGATGTAAGAGACAGGGCTGGTCCTGGTCCTCCTTCCCCAGCTCTGGTGGACCCTCCTGGGACTGTGGGACCCCCGGTGTAGAAGGAACCCTGGAGGTCCAGGTTAACACAGAAGAAGCCCGGCAGCAGCTGCCTTTGGTACTGGTCCAAACGACTGATAACATCCAGGATAGAGGAGCTGCCTCCACTCACCCATCTTGGGAGCAGGCTGGCAGGGATGAGCTGGGCAGGCAGGGACTGGCAGTGACGCAGCTCCAACTGGTAGGAAAACCTAGAGAGAGAGAGAGACTCAATACATTATGAGGGCATACGGGCTTAAAATGAGAGTGTGGAAAAGTGTCTGTAGGAAAACCTAGAGGGATACGAGGGACATAACATTTACGATACCAAATTTCAATTTACAAAAATAAAAAAAGACTGGAAACTGGAAGTCTTCCGATGAGCTTGGAAAGACAGTACCGTGCAGTACCGAAGAGCCCTCACTGCTGCTCAATCATCCTATTTTTCCAACTTAATTGAGCAGAATATTTTTGATACTGTCGCAAAGCTAACTAAAAAGCAGTAATGAGAGGATGGCTTTCACTTCAGCAGTGATACATTCGTGAACTTCTTTGACGAAAAGCTCATGATAATTAGAAAGCAAATTACGGACTCCACTTTAAATCTGCATATTTCTCCAAACCTCAGTTGTCCAGAGTCTGCACAGAACTGCCAGGCCCTAGGATCAAGGGAGACACTCAAGTTTTTAATCCTGTATCTCTTGACACATTGATGAAAATAATCATGGCCTCTAAACCTTCAAGCTGCATACTGGACCCTATTCCAACTAAACTACTGAAAGAGCTGCTTCCTGTGCTTGGCCCTCCTATGTTGAACATAATAAATGGCTCTCTATCCACCGGATGTGTACCAAACTCACTAAAAGTGGCAGTAATAAAGCCTCTCTTGAAAAAGCCAAACCTTGACCCAGATAATATTTTAAAAACTATCGGCCTATATCGAATCTTTCATTCCTCTCAAAATGTTTAGAAAAGGCTGTTGGAAGGCTCACTGCCTTCCTGAAGAGAAACAATGTATACAAAATGCTTCAGTCTGGTTTTAGACCCCATCATAGCACTGAGACGGCACTTGTGAAGCTGGTAAATTACCTTTTTAATGGCGTCAGACCCGAGGCTCTGCATCTGTCCTCGTGTTCCTAGACCTTAGTGCTGCTTTTGATACCATCGATCACCACATTCTTTTGGAGAGATTGGAAACCCAAATTGGTCTACACGGACAAGTTCTGGCCTGGTTTAGATCTTATCTGTCGGAAAGATATCAGTTTGTCTCTGTGGATGGTTTGTCGTCTGACAAATCAACTGTACATTTCGGTGTTCCTCAAGGCTCCGTTTTAGGACCACTATTGTCTTCACTATACATTTTACCTCTTGGGGATGTCATTCGGAAACATAATGTTAACTTTCATTGCTATGCAGATGACACACAGCTGTACATTTCAATGAAACATGGTGAAGCCCCAAAATTGCCCTCGCTAGAAGCCTGTGTTTCAGAGATAAGGAAGTGGATGGCTGCAAACTTTCTACTTTTAAACTCGGACAAAACAGAGATGCTAGTTCTAGGTCCCAAGACACAAAGAGATCTTCTGTTGGGTCTGACAATTAATCTTGATGGTTGTACAGTCGTCTCAAATACAACTGTGAAGGACCTCGGCGTTACTCTGGACCCTGATCTCTCTTTTGACGAACATATCAAGACTGTTTCAAGGACAGCTTTTTTCCATCTACGTAACATTGCAAAAATCTGAAGCTTTCTGTCCAAAAATTAGGCAGAAATATGTAGCCATGCTTTTGTTACTTCTAAGTTAGACTACTGCAATGCTCTACTTTCCATCTACCCGGATAAAGCACTAAATAAACTTCAGTTAGTGCTAAATAAAGCTGCTAGAATCCTGAGTAGAACCCCAAAATTTGATCATATTACTCCAGTGCTAGCCTCCCTACACTGGCTTCCTGTTAAGACTAGGTATCATTTCAAGGTTTTACTGCTAACCTACAAAGTATTACATGGGCTTCCTTCTACCTATCTTTACGATTTGGTCCTGCCGTACATACCTACATGTACGCTACGGTCACAAGACACAGGCCTCCTTACTGTCCATAGAATTTCTAAGCAAACAGCTGGAGGCAGGGCTTTCTCCTATAGAGCTCCATTTCTATAGAATGGTCTGCCTACCCATGTGAGAGACGCAGACTCGGTCTCAACCTTTAAGTCTTTACTGAAGACTCATCTCTTCAGTGGGTCATATGATTGAGTGTAGTCTGGCCCAGGAGTGTGAAGGTGAACGGAAAGTCACTGGAGCGACGAACCGCCCTTGCTGTCTTTGCCTGGCCGGTTCCCCTCTTTCCACTGGGATTCTCTGCTTCTAACCCTATTACAGGGGCTGAGTCATTGGCTTACTAGGGCTCTTTCATACCGTCCTTAGGAGGGGTGCATCACTTGAGTGGGCTGAGTCACTGACTTGATCTTCCTGTCCGGTTTGGCACCCCCCCCCCCGGGTTTGTGCCGTGGGGGAGCTCTTCGTGGGCTATACTCGGCCCCGCTCTCAGGATGGTAAGTTGGTGGTTGAAGATATCCCTCTAGTGGTGTGGGGGCTGTGCTTTGGTAAAGTGGGTGGGGTTATATCCTGCCTGTTTGGCCCTGTCCGGGGGTATCGTCGGACGGGGCCACAGTGTCTCCCGACCCCTCCTGTATTTATGCTGCAGTAGTTTATGTGTTCGGGGGGCTAGAGTCAGTCTGTTATATCTGGCGTATTTCTCCTGTCTTATCCAGTGTCCTGTGTGAATTTAAGTATGCTCTCTCTAATTCTCTCTCTCTTTCTCTCTCTCGGAGGACCTGAGCCCTAGGACCATGCCTCAAGACTACCTGGCCTGATGACTCCTTGCTCTCCCCAGTCCACCTGGTCGTGCTGCTGCTCCAGCTTCAACTGTTCTACCTGCGGCTATAGAACCTGACCTGTTCACCGGACGTGCTACCTGTCCCAGACCTGCTGTTTTCAACTCTCTAGAGACAGCAGGAGTGGTAGAGATACTCTGAATGATCGGCTATGAAAAGCCAACCTGTTGCACCCTCGACAACTACCGTGATTATAATTACCTGACCTTGCTAGTCATTTATGAACATTTGAACATCTTGTCCATGTTCTGTTATAATCTCCACCCGGCACAGCTAGAAGAGGACTGGCCACCCCTCATAGCCTGGTTCCTCTCTAGGTTTCTTCCTAGGTTTTGGCCTTTCTAGGGAGTTTTTCCTAGCCACCATGCTTCTACACCTGCATTGCTTGCTGTTTGGGGGTTTAGGCTGGGTTTCTGTACAGCACTTTGTGACATCAGCTGATGTAAGTAGGGCTTTATAAATACATTAGATTGATGGAGGATTATAAAGTGTCTGTAGGAAAACCTAGAGGGATACGAGGGACACGGAAGAGTATTTTGAGGTCATACAGAAAGTTAGTTTTTTCCACCCCACCCCACCCCACCCCACCTCACCCCACCCCACCTCACCTCACCCCACCCCACCCCACTCTGCTTGTTTTGGTGTATTTTAGACTTGTTCTATTGTTGCTACATTCACTTAGCTACTGACTTGTTCTATTGTTGCTATTCACTTAGCTACTGACTTGTTCTATTGTTGCTATTCACTTAGCTACTGACTTGTTCTATTGTTGCTACATTCACTTAGCTACTGACTTGTTCTATTGTTGCTACATTCACTTAGCTACTGACTTGTTCTATTGTTGCTACATTCACTTAGCTACTGACTTGTTCTATTGTTGCTACATTCACTTAGTTACTGACTTGTTCTATTGTTGCTACATTCACTTAGCTACTGACTTGTTCTATTGTTGCTACGTTCACTTAGCTACTGACTTGTTCTATTGTTGGTACATTCACTTAGCTACTGACTTGTTCTATTGTTGCTACGTTCACTTAGCTACTGACTTGTTCTATTGTTGGTACATTCACTTAGCTACTGACTTGTTCTATTGTTGCTACATTCACTTAGCTACTGACTTGTTCTATTGTTGCTACATTCACTTAGCTACTGACTTGTTCTATTGTTGCTACATTCACTTAGCTACTGACTTGTTCTATTGTTGCTACATTCACTTAGCTACTGACTTGTTCTATTGTTGCTTCATTCACTTAGCTACTGACTTGTTCTATTGTTGCTACATTCACTTAGCTACTGACTTGTTCTATTGTTGGTACATTCACTTAGCTACTGACTTGTTCTATTGTTGCTACATTCACTTAGCTACTGACTTGTTCTATTGTTGCTACGTTGTCGCGAGGTTAACCTACAAGGAAGCATTTCACTGCACTGTGTACATTAGGTGTATATGACTAATAAACTAACTTGAACAAACGTGTACAAACTGTGAGTCGGTCTGTCGGTCTGTCAGAGTGTGTGGTGTGTGTGGTGTTTGTGGTGTGTGTGTGTGCGTGCGGTTGGCATCTCACTTTGCAGAGACCCTGTTGGACACAGTCTTGGTGGCCCGTGTCACAGCACACTGTAGCATCTTAATCGTTTGTTCTCCGATCCATCCCACGTCCTCCTGCACATCAGGCAGCCATTCTAACAGTCTGGGAGGAGAGACAGGACATTAGTAATATATAATAATATATAACAGTCTGGGAGGAGAGACAGGACATTAGTAGTATATAATATATAACAGTCTGGGAGGAGAGACAGGACATTAGTAATATATAATAATATATAACAGTCTGGGAGGAGAGACAGGACATTAGTAATATATAATAATATATAACAGTCTGGGAGGAGAGACAGGACAATAGTAGTATATAATATATAACAGTCTGGGAGGAGAGACAGGACATTAGTAGTATATAATATATAACAGTCTGGGAGGAGAGACAGGACATTAGTAATATATAATAATATATAACAGTCTGGGAGGAGAGACAGGACATTAGTAATATATAATATATAACAGTCTGGGAGGAGAGACAGGACATTAGTAGTATATAATATATAACAGTCTGGGAGGAGAGACAGGACATTAGTAGTATATAATATATAACAGTCTGGGAGGAGAGACAGGACATTAGTAGTATATAATATATAACAGTCTGGGAGGAGAGACAGGACATTAGTAGTATATAATATATAACAGTCTGGGAGGAGAGACAGGACATTAGTAGTATATAATATATAACAGTCTGGGAGGAGAGACAGGACATTAGTAATATATAATAATATATAACAGTCTGGGAGGAGAGACAGGACATTAGTAGTATATAATATATAACAGTCTGGGAGGAGAGACAGGACATTAGTAATATATAATATATTATTGTTACTCTAACAGTTTAGGAGAGGAAGACAGAACAACATGTCAATAGTCATGATAGTCAATAACACTGCATGGTCAGGGTGGTATTCATTACTGCACACTGTAGAAAAACATATAGCAACACTTTTTGCAATGGTTTGATATTGGCTGTCCTAACACAGGTCACATGATGAACCTGACCCAGTCACTGGTCACATGATGAACCTGACCCAGTCACTGGTCACATGATGAACCTGACCCATTCACTGGTCACATGATGAACCTGATCCAGTCACTGGTCACATGATGAACCTGACCCATTCACTGGTCACATGATGAACCTGATCCAGTCACTGGTCACATGATGAACCTGATCCAGTCACTGGTCACATGATGAACCTGACCCAGACACTGGTCACATGATGAACCTGATCCAGTCACTGGTCACATGATGAACCTGATCCAGTCACAGGTCACATGATGAACCTGACCCAGTCACTGGTCACATGATGAACCTGACCCAGTCACTGGTCACATGATGAACCTGACCCAGTCACTGGTCACGTGATGACCCTGACCCAGTCACTGGTCACATGATAAACCTGACCCAGTCACAGGTCACGTGATGACCCTGACCCATTCACTGGTCACATGATAAACCTGACCCAGTCACTGGTCACGTGATGACCCTGACCCAGTCACTGGTCACGTGATGAACCTGACCCAGTCACTGGTCACGTGATGAACCTGACCCAGTCACTGGTCACATGATGAACCTGACCCAGTCACAGGTCACGTGATGACCCTGACCCATTCACTGGTCACATGATGAACCTGACCCAGTCACTGGTCACATGATGAACCTGACCCAGTCAATGGAATATTTATCTTTGAGGGGAAGGGGGAAGTCCAGAAGATTTGAAACAGAGTTATCTTGCTACACAGGCCTAGATAGAGAAAGTGCACAGCTACATGTACAGAACTATAACAGGTCCGACCCAACACAGGAGTAAGCGGTTCACTGCGGCTACAGAGCCATCGGGCCTTGACTATATCCCTGTTTGTAGTCCAGTGTGTTTGTAGTCCTGTGTGTTTGTAGTCCAGTGTGTTTGTAGTCCAGTGTGTTTGTAGTCCTGTGTGTTTGTAGTCCTGTGTGTTTGTAGTCCTGTGTGTTTGTAGTCCTGTGTGTTTGTAGTCCAGTGTGTTTGTAGTCCAGTGTGTTTGTAGTCCTGTGTGTTTGTAGTCCTGTGTGTTTGTAGTCCAGTGTGTTTGTAGTCCTGTGTGTTTGTAGTCCAGTGTGTTTGTAGTCCAGTGTGTTTGTAGTCCTGTGTGTTTGTAGTCCTGTGTGTTTGTAGTCCTGTGTGTTTGTAGTCCTGTGTGTTTGTAGTCCAGTGTGTTTGTAGTCCAGTGTGTTTGTAGTCCTGTGTGTTTGTAGTCCTGTGTGTTTGTAGTCCAGTGTGTTTGTAGTCCTGTGTGTTTGTAGTCCTGTGTGTTTGTAGTCCAGTGTGTTTGTAGTCCAGTGTGTTTGTAGTCCAGTGTGTTTGTAGTCCTGTGTGTTTGTAGTCCTGTGTGTTTGTAGTCCTGTGTGTTTGTAGTCCTGTGTGTTTGTAGTCCTGTGTGTTTGTAGTCCAATGTGTTTGTAGTCCTGTGTGTTTGTAGTCCTGTGTGTTTGTAGTCCAGTGTGTTTGTAGTCCTGTGTGTTTGTAGTCCTGTGTGTTTGTAGTCCTGTGTGTTTGTAGTCCTGTGTGTTTGTAGTCCAATGTGTTTGTAGTTTTGTGTGTTTGTAGTCCTGTGTGTTTGTAGTCCTGTGTGTTTGTAGTCCTGTGTGTTTGTAGTCCTGTGTGTTTGTAGTCCAGTGTGTTTGTAGTCCAATGTGTTTGTAGTCCTGTGTGTTTGTAGTCCTGTGTGTTTGTAGTCCTGTGTGTTTGTAGTCCTGTGTGTTAGTAGTCCAGTGTGTTTGTAGTCCAGTGTGTTTGTAGTCCTGTGTGTATGTAGTCCAGTGTGTTTGTAGTCCTGTGTGTTTGTAGTCCTGTGTGTTTGTAGTCCTGTGTGTTTGTAGTCCTGTGTGTTTGTAACGACACGAGCAGAGAGCTTTGTCTTACCTAACAGTCATGGATAGAGCAGACTCCAGGGTCTAGGGTCTAGTCCTACCTAACAGTTATGGACAGAGCAGACTCCAGGGTATAGTGTCTAGTCCTACCTAACAGTCATGGACAGAGCAGACTCCAAGGGGAGGGTATAGGGTCTAGTCCTACCTAACAGTCATGAACAGAGCAGACTCCAGGGTATAGGTTCTAGTCCTACCTAACAGTCATGGACAGAGCAGACTCCAGGGTCTAGGGTCTAGTCCTACCTAACAGTTATGGACAGAGCAGACTCCAGGGTATAGGGTCTAGTCCTACCTAACAGTCATGGACAGAGCAGACTCCAAGGGGAGGGTATAGGGTCTAGTCCTACCTAACAGTCATAGACAGAGCAGACTCCAAGGGGAGGGATAGGGTCTAGTCCTACCTAACAGTCATAGACAGAGCAGACTCCAAGGGGAGGGTATAGGGTCTAGTCCTACCTAACAGTCATGGACAGAGCAGACTCCAGGGGAGGGTATAGTGTCTAGTCCTACCTAACAGTCATGGACAGAGCAGACTCCAAGGGGAGGGTATAGGGTCTAGTCCTACCTAACAGTCATGGACAGAGCAGACTCCAGGGTATAGGGTCTAGTCCTACCTAACAGTTATGGACAGAGCAGACTCCAGGGGAGGGTATAGGGTCTAGTCCTACCTAACAGTCATAGACAGAGCAGACTCCAAGGGGAGGGTATAGGGTCTAGTCCTACCTAACAGTTATGGACAGAGCAGACTCCAGGGTATAGGGTCTAGTCCTACCTAACAGTCATAGACAGAGCAGACTCCAAGGGGAGGGTATAGGGTCTAGTCCTACCTAACAGTCATGGACAGAGCAGACTCCAGGGTATAGGGTCCAGTCCTACCTAACAGTCATGGACAGAGCAGACTCCAGGGTATAGGGTCTAGTCCTACCTAACAGTCATGGACAGAGCAGACTCCAGGGTATAGGGTCTAGTCCTACCTAACAGTCATGGACAGAGCAGACTCCAGGGGAAGGGTATAGGGAAGCATCATAGCCGTCACCATCCTGACTGGCAGCAGGTTGCTTAGCGACTGGACCAGACTGTATCTCTCCTTGCAGGCTTCAACCAGAGCTACAGAGAGAGACAGAGAGAGAGAGCGAGAGAGTGACAGAGAGAGTGACAGAGAGAGAGTGACAGAGAGAACACATCACTGACTAAATACATGACCTAAATACATGAGTTACAGAGAGAGGATAGAGAACAATTCACTCACTGAAAACATTACCTTAATACATGAGAGTTACAGAGAGAAGATTAGAGAACTACAGAGACAAGAAGAGAGAGCTACAGAGGGAGATAGAGACAAGAAGAGAGAGCTACAGAGGGAGATACAGAGAGAAGAAGAGAGAGTGAGTGACAGAGGGAGATACTGAGAGAAGAAGAGAGAGTGACAGAGAGAGATACTGAGAGAAGAATAGAGAGTGACAGAGGGAGATACTGAGAGAATAAGAGAGAGATACTGAGAGAAGAGAGTAACAGTGTCATGTACTGTCATGTTGTCTTGTCTCTGTCCTTTCCCTTCACCCTGTCTCCCTCTGCTGGTCGTGTTAGGTTACCTTTTCTCCCCCGCTTTCCCCCAGCTGTCCCTTGTCTCCTCTAACTACCCATTCACCCCGTTCCCCACCTGTTCCCTTTTTTCCCTCTGATTAGGTCCCAATATCTCTCTCTGTTTCTGCTCCTGTCCTTGTCGGATTCTTGTTTGTTTGTGTCATTCATGCCTGAACCAGACTGTCGTCATGTTTGCTGTAACCTTGTCCTGTCCTGTCGGAATCTGCCGGTCCATCTGAGCCTACCTATGTTTGGTAATTAAAGAAGCTCTGTTTAAGTTGATTCGCTTTTGGGTCCTCATTCACGCACCGTAACAGAAGAATCCGACCAAGAATGGACCCAGCGACTTCGGATCCTCTCCACTCAGCCGTCGAGATCCAGGGAGCGATGCTAGGCAGACACAAGCAGGAATTGTCTGCTGCTCGACATGCCGTTGAGACCCTGGCCACCCAAGTCTCCAACCTCACAGAACAGGTTCACCATCTCCGCCTCGATCCACCGGCCACTTCCAGGGCTTTCGAATCTCCGGAGCCCAGAATCAATAACCCGCCGTGTTACTCTGGGGAGCCCACTGAATGCCGCTCGTTCCTCACCCAGTGTGATATTGTGTTTTCTCTCCAGCCCAACACTTACTCCCGGAGCACTGCTCGTGTCGCCTACGTCATATCTCTCCTTATTGGACGGGCTCGTGAGTGGGGCACGGCAATCTGGGAGGCAAGGGCTGAGTGTACTAACCAGTATCAAGACTTTAAGGAGGAGATGATACGGGTTTTTGATCGATCTGTTTTTGGGGAGGAGGCTTCCAGGGCCCTGTCTTCCCTATGTCAAGGCAATCGATCCATAACAGACTACTCTATTGAGTTTCGCACTCTTGCTGTCTCCAGTGGCTGGAACGAGCCGGCCTTGCTCGCTCGTCTTCTGGAGGGTTTCCGCGCAGAGGTAAAGGATGAGATTCTCTCCCGGGAGGTTCCTTCCAGCGTGGATTCCTTGATTGAACTCGCTATTCGCATTGAGCGACGGGTTGATCTTCGTCACCGAGCTCGTGGAAAGGAGCTCGCGCTCTCCGTCGCCTCCCTCTCCGCATCACTACCATCTTCCTCTGCCGGCTCGGGTGCTGAGCCCATGCAGCTGGGAGGTATCCGCATCTCGACTGAGGAGAGGGAACGGAGAATCACCAACCGCCTCTGTCTCTATTGCGGTTCCGCTGGTCATTTTGTCACTTCATGTCCAGTAAAAGGCCAGAGCTCGTCAGTAAGCGGAGGGCTACTGGTGAGCGCTACTACTCCTGTCTCTCCTTCAAGATCCTGCACTACCTTGTCGGTCCATCTACGCTGGACCGGTTCGTCAGCTTCCTGCAGTGCCTTAATAGACTCTGGGGCGGAGGGCTGTTTTATGGACGAGACCTGGGCTCGGGAACATGACATTCCTCTCAGACAGTTAAAGGAGCCCACGGCCTTGTTCGCCCTGGATGGTAGTCCTCTCCCCAGGATTCAGCGTGAGACGCTACCTTTAACCCTCACTGTTTCTGGTAATCATAGTGAAACCATTTCTTTTTTAATTTTTCGTTCACCTTTTACACCTGTTGTTTTGGGCCATCCCTGGCTAGTTTGTCATAATCCTTCCATTAATTGGTCTAGTAATTCTATCCTCTCCTGGAACGTCTCTTGTCATGTGAAATGTTTAATGTCTGCTATCCCTCCTGTTTCCTCTGTCTCTTCTTCACAGGAGGAGCCTGGTGATTTGACAGGGGTGCCGGAGGAATATCACGATCTGCGCACGGTGTTCAGTCGGTCCAGGGCCACCTCTCTTCCTCCACACCGGTCGTATGATTGTAGTATTGATCTCCTTCCGGGAACCACCCCCCCCCGGGGTAGACTATACTCTCTGTCGGCTCCCGAACGTAAGGCTCTCGAAGATTATTTGTCTGTAGCTCTTGACGCCGGTACCATAGTCCCCTCCTCCTCTCCCGCCGGAGCGGGGTTTTTTTTTGTCAAGAAGAAGGACGGGTCTCTGCGCCCCTGCATAGATTATCGAGGGCTGAATGACATAACAGTGAAGAATCGTTATCCGCTTCCTCTTATGTCTTCAGCCTTCGAGATCCTGCAGGGAGCCAGGTTTTTCACTAAGTTGGACCTTCGTAACGCTTACCATCTCGTGCGCATCAGGGAGGGGGACGAGTGGAAGACGGCGTTTAACACTCCGTTAGGGCACTTTGAATACCGGGTTCTTCCTTTCGGCCTCGCTAACGCTCCAGCTGTCTTTCAGGCATTAGTCAATGATGTCCTGAGAGACATGCTGAACATCTTTGTTTTCGTTTACCTTGACGATATCCTGATTTTTTCACCGTCACTCCAGATTCATGTTCAGCACGTTCGACGTGTCCTCCAGCGCCTTTTAGAGAATTGTCTTTTTGTGAAGGCTGAGAAGTGCACTTTTCATGCCTCCTCCGTCACATTTCTCGGTTCTGTTATTTCCGCTGAAGGCATTAAGATGGATCCCGCTAAGGTCCAAGCTGTCATTGATTGGCCCGTCCCTAAGTCACGCGTCGAGCTGCAGCGCTTTCTCGGCTTCGCGAACTTCTATCGTCGTTTCATCCGTAATTTCGGTCAGGTGGCAGCTCCTCTCACAGCCCTTACTTCTGTCAAGACGTGCTTTAAGTGGTCCGTTTCCGCCCAGGGAGCTTTTGATCTCCTCAAGAATCGTTTTACATCCGCTCCTATCCTTGTTACACCTGACGTCTCTAGACAGTTCGTTGTCGAGGTTGACGCGTCAGAGGTGGGAGTGGGAGCCATCCTTTCTCAGCGCTCCCTCTCTGACGACAAGGTCCACCCATGCGCGTATTTTTCTCATCGCCTGTCGCCGTCGGAACGTAACTATGATGTGGGTAACCGCGAACTGCTCGCCATCCGGTTAGCCCTAGGCGAATGGCGACAGTGGTTGGAGGGGGCGACCGTTCCTTTTGTCGTTTGGACTGACCATAGGAACCTTGAGTACATCCGTTCTGCCAAACGACTTAATGCGCGTCAGGCGCGTTGGGCGCTGTTTTTCGCTCGTTTCGAGTTCGTGATTTCTTATCGTCCGGGCTCTAAGAACACCAAGCCTGATGCTTTGTCTCGTCTCTTCAGTTCTTCAGTAGCCTCCACTGACCCCGAGGGGATTTTCCCTGAGGGGCGTGTTGTCGGGTTGACTGTCTGGGGAATTGAGAGGCAGGTAAAGCAAGCACTCACTCAAACTCCGTCGCCGCGCGCTTGTCCTAGGAACCTTCTTTTCGTTCCCGTTCCTACTCGTCTGGCCGTTCTTCAGTGGGCTCACTCTGCCAAGTTAGCCGGCCACCCTGGCGTTCGGGGTACGCTTGCTTCCATTCGCCAGCGTTTCTGGTGGCCCACCCGGGAGCATGACACGCGTCGTTTCGTGGCTGCTTGTTCGGTCTGCGCGCAGACTAAGTCCGGTAACTCTCCTCCTGCCGGCCGTCTCAGGCCGCTTCCTATTCCCTCTCGACCGTGGTCTCACATCGCCTTAGATTTTGTCACCGGACTGCCTTCGTCAGCGGGGAAGACTGTTATTCTTACGGTTGTCGATAGGTTCTCTAAGGCGGCTCATTTCATTCCCCTTGCTAAGCTTCCTTCTGCTAAAGAGACGGCACAAATCATCATCGAGAATGTTTTCAGAATTCATGGCCTTCCGTCAGACGTCGTTTCGGACAGAGGTCCGCAATTCACGTCTCAATTTTGGAGGGAGTTTTGCCGTTTGATTGGGGCTTCCGTCAGTCTCTCTTCCGGCTTTCACCCCCAGTCTAACGGTCAAGCAGAACGGGCCAATCAGACTATTGGTCGCATCTTACGCAGTCTTTCTTTTCGCAACCCTGCGTCTTGGTCAGAACAGCTCCCCTGGGCAGAATACGCCCACAACTCGCTTCCTTCGTCTGCGACCGGGCTATCTCCTTTTCAGAGTAGCCTCGGGTACCAGCCTCCGTTGTTCTCATCTCAGTTCGCCGAGTCCAGCGTCCCCTCCGCTCAGGCTTTTGTCCAACGTTGCGAGCGCACCTGGAAGAGGGTCAGGTCTGCACTTTGCCGTTATAGGGCGCAGACTGTGAGAGCTGCTAATAAGCGTAGAACTAAGAGCCCTAGATATTGTCGCGGTCAGAGAGTTTGGCTCTCCACTCAGAACCTTCCCCTTAAGACGGCTTCTCGCAAGTTGACCCCGCGGTTCATTGGTCCATTCCGTATCTCTCAGGTCATTAATCCTGTCGCAGTGCGACTTCTTCTTCCGCGATATCTTCGTCGCGTCCACCCGGTCTTCCATGTCTCCTGTGTTAAGCCCGTTCTTCGCGCCCCCGCTCGTCTTCCCCCCCCCCCCCCCCCATCCTTGTCGAGGGCGCACCTATCTACAGGGTCCGTAAAATCTTGGACATGCGTCCTCGGGGCCGTGGTCATCAGTACCTAGTTGACTGGGAGGGGTACGGTCCTGAGGAGAGGAGTTGGGTTCCCTCTCGGGACGTGCTGGACCGTGCGCTGATTGATGATTTCCTCCGTTGCCGCCAGGTTTCCTCCTCGAGTGCGCCAGGAGGCGCTCGGTGAGTGGGGGGGTACTGTCATGTACTGTCATGTTGTCTTGTCTCTGTCCTTTCCCTTCACCCTGTCTCCCTCTGCTGGTCGTGTTAGGTTACCTTTTCTCCCCCGCTTTCCCCCAGCTGTCCCTTGTCTCCTCTAACTACCCATTCACCCCGTTCCCCACCTGTTCCCTTTTTTCCCTCTGATTAGGTCCCAATATCTCTCTCTGTTTCTGCTCCTGTCCTTGTCGGATTCTTGTTTGTTTGTGTCATTCATGCCTGAACCAGACTGTCGTCATGTTTGCTGTAACCTTGTCCTGTCCTGTCGGAATCTGCCGGTCCATCTGAGCCTACCTATGTTTGGTAATTAAAGAAGCTCTGTTTAAGTTGATTCGCTTTTGGGTCCTCATTCACGCACCGTAACAAACAGAGAGAGATACTGAGAGAAGAAGAGAGAGTGACAGAGAGAGATACTGAGAGAAGAAGAGATAGTGACAGAGGGAGATACAGTGGGAGGCATGGGGAACAATACATAGCTTTTATTTAGCAGGTGCTGTTCTTTACTCTGCCTACAGAGAGCAGCAGAGAGAAGAGAGACACTCCCTCACTCAAACATTTCCTGAATACAGGGCAGAACACACTGTACCAAAGGTCAGCAGCACTACACACTGGATCCGTTGGAGCTACATGGGGATGTAGTTGTTCAGCACAAGGCCTTTCTACTGAAACATCTGCTGTCTCACTACAGAAACAGGAGATGGACTAGTGTCCTGTCCAGGGGGTGTCCTGGTACATCAAGCTGTCTCACACTACAGAATGAGGAGATAGACTAGTGTCCTGCACATCAAGCTGTCTCTCTACAGTAACAGGAGACAGACTAGTGTCCTGTCCAGGGGGTGTCCTGTACATCAAGCTGTCTCACTACAGTAACAAGAGATAGACTAGTGTCCTGTACATAAAGCTGTCTCCCTACAGAAACAGGAG
The DNA here is from genome assembly GCF_013265735.2 of Oncorhynchus mykiss. Classification (NCBI taxonomy): domain Eukaryota; kingdom Metazoa; phylum Chordata; class Actinopteri; order Salmoniformes; family Salmonidae; genus Oncorhynchus; species Oncorhynchus mykiss. The sequence continues at coordinate 101,575,470 of NC_048566.1, forward strand.
AGAGACTAGTGTCCTGGTACGTCAAGCTGTCTCACTACAGAAACAGGAGAGAGACTAATGTCCTGGTACATCAAGCTGTCTCACTACAGAAATAGGAGATAGACTAGTGTCCTGGTACATCAAGCTGTCTCCCTACAGTAACAGGAGACAGACTAGTGTCCTGTCCAGGGGGTGTCCTGTACATCAAGCTGTCTCTCTACAGAAACAGGAGATAGACTAGTGTCCTGTCCAGGGGGTGTCCTGTACATCAAGCTGTCTCTCTACAGAAACAGGAGATAGACTAGTGTCCTGTCCAGGGGGTGTCCTGTACATCAAGCTGTCTCTCTACAGAAACAGGAGATAGACTAGTGTCCTATCCAGGGAGTGTCCTGGTACATCAAGCTGTCTCCCTACAGAAACAGGAGATAGACTAGTGTCCTGGTACATCAAGCTGTCTCACTACAGAAACAGGAGATAGACTAGTGTCCTGGTGCGTCAAGCTGTCTCTCTACAGTAACAGGAGACAGACTAGTGTCCTGTCCAGGGGGTGTCCTGGTACATCAGAAACAGCAGATAGACTAGTGTCCTGTCCAGGGGGTGTCCTGGTACATCAAGCTGTCTCACTACAGAAACAGGAGATAGACTAGTGTCCTGTCCAGGGGGTGTCCTGTACATCAAGCTGCCTCTCTACAGAAACAGGAGATAGACTAGTGTCCAGTACATCAAGCGGTCTCTCTACAGTAACAGGAGATAGACTAGTGTCCTGTACATCAAGCTGTCTCTCTACAGAAACAGGAGATAGACTAGTGTCCTGTCCAAGGGGTGTCCTGTACATCAAGCTGTCTCACTACAGAAACAGGAGATAGACTAGTGTCCTGTCCAGGGGGTGTCCTGGTACATCAAGCTGCCTCTCTACAGAACCAGGAGATAGACTCCTGCCCTATGGGTCGTTCTGGTACATCAAGCTGCCTCTCTACAGAAACAGGAGATAGACTAGTGTCCTGTACATCAAGCTGTCTCTCTACAGTAACAGGAGATAGACTCCTGCCCTATGGGCCGTTCTGGTACATCAAGCTGCCTCTCTACAGTAACAGGAGATAGACTCCTGCCCTATGGGCCGTTCTGGCTCAGACGAGGCTTACTTACAAGGCCTTTCTCAAGTCCAGTCTCGTTGATTGGATATTTGTCAGTTGTCTCGTGCCTTTCTGAGACTATGTTCTGGAGATGGGTCTTGAGGTAGGCCTCTAAAATGTATGGGCAACGATTCATACCCCTTATTTAGCAAGTAAAAGATGTTAAAATGTATGGGCAACGATTCATACCCCTTATTTAGCAAGTAAAAGATGTTTAAAATACATTTAATAGATGTTGAAATACGTATTTTTATTTGAAAAGACATCTTTTCAACCAATTTTGCTCACTGGGATTAACTTGCTGTTCTTTAGTCTTACCTTTGTGTAGTCTGGGTGGCAGATGTTCAAAGATGTGATCCTCAATGGCGGATTTGGATTGGGAGGGGTTTACCACTACCCCATCCTCGCTGGGTCTGATCTCGTTCTCTACATGATGCTCCTCATGCTCTTCCTCATCATCATCCTCATTCATGATGTCATCTTCGTCATCCTCGCCGTCAGCTATCAGAGGTCTGTGGGGTCCTGGTTGATTCAGTAGTCCTGAAACATCAACAAACAAAACAGTTACGAACCTGGTTGGTCATCGGTCTGTCTGGTTGGTCGTCGGTCTGTCTGGTTGGTCGTCGGTCTGTCTGGTTGGTCGTCGGTCTGTCTGGTTGGTCGTCGGTCTGTCTGGTTGGTCGTCGGTCTGTCTGGTTGGTCGTCGGTCTGTCTGGTTGGTCGTCGGTCTGTCTGGTTGGTCGTCGGTCTGTCTGGTTGGTCGTCGGTCTGTCTGGTTGGTCGTCGGTCTGTCTGGTTGGTCGTCGGTCTGTCTGGTTGGTCGTCGGTCTGTCTGGTTGGTCGTCGGTCTGTCTGGTTGGTCGTCGGTCTGTCTGGTTGGTCGTCGGTCTGTCTGGTTGGTCGTCGGTCTGTCTGGTTGGTCGTCGGTCTGTCTGGTTGGTCGTCGGTCTGTCTGGTTGGTCGTCGGTCTGTCTGGTTGGTCATCGGTCTGTCTGGTTGGTCGTCGGTCTGTCTGGTTGGTCATCGGTCTGTCTGGTTGGTCGTCGGTCTGTCTGGTTGGTCGTCGGTCTGTCTGGTTGGTCATCGGTCTGTCTGGTTGGTCATCAGTCTGTCTGGTTGGTCATCGGTCTGTCTGGTTGGTCATCAGTCTGTCTGGTTGGTGTCTGGTTGGTCATCAGTCTATACTAAAGCATTAAATACAAAGCCTAAGAAAGGTCTCTTACCGTTCTTCTTCAGGAAGTGAAGGGCGTCTTTATATCCCTGTTTACACATGGTCTTCATAACCTGAAACAAAGAAACACAGACACAGTAAATATCCTCATTCAGAGAGTCTGTCTCCGTCAGACACCTTGTAAATAACAGTACGTAATGTCCCGTGTGGCTCGGGTTGGTAAGAATGTGTGGTGGTAGCAATGCCAAGCTCGTCGTGGTTTCAATTCATGCACGGATCACACCACACATACTAAAACAAACACACAATGTACTGTCGCTTCGGATAAAAATGGCTGATGAATGGCATATATTATTATATTATTACATTATTACATTATGTAAATTAGTATATTATTACAGTATGTAAATACATATATTATCATACCATTAGCACATTATGTAAATTACAACAGTATCATATTATTATTAGTAGTAGTATTACATTATGTAAATTAGCATCTTATCTTATTGCTATTACATTATGTAAATACATATATTATCATATCATTAGTACATTAAGTGAATAGATATTTTATCATACCATTAGCACATTATGTAAATTAGCATCTTATCTTATTGCTATTACATTATGTAAATACATATATTATCATATCATTAGTACATTAAGTGAATAGATATTTTATTATACCATTAGCACATTATGTAAATTAATGTATTATCATAGTATTAGTACATTATGTAAATGCATGTATATATGAATAAATGTAAGTTACTACAGTACCTGTGTGTGTGTGTGTGTGTGTGTGTGTGTGTGTGTGTGTGTGTGTGTGTGTGTGTGTGTGTGTGTGTGTGTGTGTGTGTGTGTGTGTGTGTGTGTGTGTGTGTGTGTGTGTGTGTGTGTGTGTGTGTGTGTGTGTACCTGTGGCTCAGGGGGAAACAGAGTTCTGGACACTCTGTAGAGGTGTGTGTGTGTGTCTATGTGTGTGTGTGTGTGTGTGTGTGTGTGTACCTGTGGCTCAGGGGGAAACAGAGCTCTGGACACTCTGTAGAGGTGTGTGTGTGTGTCTATGTGTGTGTGTGTGTGTGTGTGTGTGTGTGTGTGTACCTGTGGCTCAGGGGGAAACAGAGCTCTGGACACTCTGTAGAGGTTGGTGAGTGTAAACTGGATGGAGGTGTTGGTGAATCGTAGTTCATGCATGTTGGTGGATCGGTCTCTAGGGCAGATGTCACTCTCTCCAGAGAACGGAGACACAGTGATGGTATTCTTCAGTTCATACTGAGGCAGATTATCACTGATACCACCGTCCACGTAACGCTGGAGGGGGGAGGGAGGGAGGGAGGGAGGGAGGGAGGGAGGACGGAGGGAGGGAGGGAGGGAGAGAGGGAAGGAGGGGGAGGAGGGGGGAGGGAGGATGGAGGGAGGGAGGGAGGGAGGGAGGGATGGATGGAGGGGGAGAGAGAGAGAGAGAGAGAGAGTCAGGCAAAGAGATACTAAACTAAAGTAGAAACCATTTTGAGTCAGTTAAAACGTTGCTACATTGAGGGACACTCTGTAATTCCAGTGGGTCAGAGGTTTACATACACTAAGTTGACTGTGCCTTTAAACAGCTCAGAAAATTCCAGAAAATGATGTCATGGCTTTAGAAGCTTCTTATAGGCTAATTGACATCATTTGAGTCAATTGGAGGTGTACCTGTGGATGTATTTCAAGGCCTACCTTCAAACTCAGTGCCTCTTTGCTTGACATCATGGGAAAATCAAAAGAAATCAGCCAAGAACTTAGGAAAAAAATTGTAGACATCCACAAGTCTGGTTCATCTTTGGGAGCAATTTCCAAACGCCTGAAGGTACCACGTTCATCTGTACAAACAATAGTACGCAAGTATAAACACCATGGGACCAAGCAGCCGTCATACCGCTCAGGAAGGAGACTCGTTCTGTCTCCTAGAGATGAACGTACTTTGGTGCGAAAAGTGCAAACAATCCCAGAACAACAGCAAAGGACCTTGTGAAGATGCAGGAGGAAACAGGTACAAAAGTATCTATATCCACAGTAAAACGAGTCCTATATCGACATAACCTGAAAGGTTGCTCAGCAAGGAAGAAGACACTGCTCCAAAACAGCCATAAAAAAGCCAGACTACGGTTTGCAACTGCACATGGGAACAAAGATCATACTTATTGGAGAAATGTCCTCTGGACTGATGAAACAAAAATAGAACTGTTTGGCCATAATGACCATCGTTATGTTTGGAGGAAAAAGGGGAAGGCTTGTAAGCCGAAGAACACCATCCCAACCGTGAAGCACGGGGGTGGCAGCATCATGTTGTGGGGGTGGTTTGCTGCAGGAGGGACTGGTGCACTTCACAAAATAGATGGCATCATGAGACAGAAAAATTACGTGGATATATTGAAGCAACATCTCAAGCTTGGTCGCAAATGGGTCTTCCAAATGGACAATGACCCCAAGCATACTTCCAAAGTTGTGGCAAAATGGCTTAAGGACAACAAAGTCAAGGTATTGGAGTGGCCATCACAAAGCCTTGACCTTAATCCTAATGAAAATTTGTGTGAGCAAGGAGGCCTATAAACCTGACTCAGTTACACCAGCTCTGTCAGGAGGAATGGGCCAAAATTCACCCAACTTATTGTGGGAAGCTTGTGGAAGGCTACTCGAAACGTTTGACCCAAGTTAAACAATTTAAAGGCAATGTTACCAAATACTAATTGAGTGTATGTAAACTTCTGACCCACTGGGTATGTGATGAAATAAATAAAAGCTGAAATCAATCACTCTACTATTATTCTGACATTTCGCATTCTTGGGTGTATATGGTAACAACATACTAGAGTGTATATGGTAACAACATACTAGAGTGTATATGGTAACAACATACTAGAGTGTATTTGGTAACAACATACTAGAGTGTATTTGGTAACAACATACTAGAGTGTATATGGTAACACCATACTAGAGTGTATATGGTAACAGTAACACCATACTAGAGTGTATATGGTAACAACATACTAGAGTATATATGGTAACAACATACTAGAGTGTATATGGTAACAGCAACACCATACTAGAGTGTATATGGTAACAACATACTAGAGTGTATATGGTAACAACATACTAGAGTGTATATGGTAACAGTAACACCATACTAGAGTGTATATGGTAACAACATACTAGAGTGTATATGGTAACAACATACTAGAGTGTATATGGTAACAACATACTAGAGTGTATATGGTAACAACATACTAGAGTGTATTTGGTAACAGCATACTAGAGTGTATATGGTAACACCATACTAGAGTGTATATGGTAACAACATACTAGAGTGTATATGGTAACACCATACTAGAGTATATATGGTAACAACATACTAGAGTGTATATGGTAACAACATACTAGAGTGTATATGGTAACAGTAACACCATACTAGAGTGTATATGGTAACACCATACTAGAGTGTATATGGTAACAACATACTAGAGTGTATATGGTAACACCATACTAGAGTGTATATGGTAACACCATACTAGAGTGTATATGGTAACAACATACTAGAGTGTATATGGTAACAACATACTAGAGTGTATATGGTAACACCATACTAGAGTGTATTTGGTAACAACATACTAGAGTGTATATGGTAACACCATACTAGAGTGTATATGGTAACAGTAACACCATACTAGAGTGTATTTGGTAACAACATACTAGAGTGTATATGGTAACACCATACTAGAGTGTATATGGTAACAACATACTAGAGTGTATATGGTAACAGTAACACCATACTAGAGTGTATTTGGTAACAACATACTAGAGTGTATATGGTAACACCATACTAGAGTGTATATGGTAACAACATACTAGAGTGTATATGGTAACACCATACTAGAGTGTATATGGTAACAGTAACACCATACTAGAGTGTATATGGTAACAACATACTAGAGTGTATATGGTAACAACATACTAGAGTGTATATGGTAACACCATACTAGAGTGTATTTGGTAACAACATACTAGAGTGTATATGGTAACACCATACTAGAGTGTATATGGTAACAGTAACACCATACTAGAGTGTATTTGGTAACAACATACTAGAGTGTATATGGTAACACCATACTAGAGTGTATATGGTAACAACATACTAGAGTGTATATGGTAACAATAACACCATACTAGAGTGTATATGGTAACAACATACTAGAGTGTATATGGTAACACCATACTAGAGTGTATATGGTAACAGCATACTAGAGTGTATATGGTAACACCATACTAGAGTGTATATGGTAACAGTAACACCATACTAGAGTGTATATGGTAACAGCATACTAGAGTGTATATGGTAACAGCATACTAGAGTGTATATGGTAACAGCATACTAGAGTGTATATGGTAACAGTAACACCATACTAGAGTGTATATGGTAACAGTAACAGCATACTAGAGTGTATATGGTAACAGTAACACCATACTAGAGTGTATATGGTAACACCATACTAGAGTGTATATGGTAACAGCATACTAGAGTGTATATGGTAACAGCATACTAGAGTGTATATGGTAACAGTAACACCATACTAGAGTGTATATGGTAACAGTAACAACATACTAGAGTGTATATGGTAACACCATACTAGAGTGTATATGGTAACAACATACTAGAGTATATATGGTAACAACATACTAGAGTGTATATGGTAACAACATACTAGAGTGTATATGGTAACAACATACTAGAGTGTATATGGTAACAACATACTAGAGTGTATATGGTAACAACACACTAGAGTATATATGGTAACAACATACTAGAGTGTATATGGTAACAGTAACAACATACTAGAGTGTATATGGTAACACCATACTAGAGTGTATATGGTAACAACATACTAGAGTATATATGGTAACAACATACTAGAGTGTATATGGTAACAACATATTAGAGTGTATACAGTAACACCATACTAGAGTGTATATGGTAACAGTAACACCATACTAGAGTGTATATGGTAACAGTAACACCATACTAGAGTGTATATGGTAACAGTAACACCATACTAGAGTGTATATGGTAACAGTAACAACATACTAGAGTGTATATGGTAACAACATACTAGAGTGTATATGGTAACAGTAACACCATACTAGAGTGTATATGGTAACAGTAACACCATACTAGAGTGTATATGGTAACAGTAACAACATACTAGAGTGTATACAGTAACACCATACTAGAGTGTATATGGTAACAACATACTAGAGTGTATATGGTAACAGTAACAACATACTAGAGTGTATATGGTAACAGTAACAACATACTAGAGTGTATATGGTAACAGTAACAACATACTAGAGTGTATATGGTAACAACATACTAGAGTGTATATGGTAACAGTAACAACATACTAGAGTGTATATGGTAACACCATACTAGAGTGTATATGGTAACAACATACTAGAGTATATATGGTAACAACATACTAGAGTGTATATGGTAACAACATACTAGAGTGTATATGGTAACAGTAACAACATACTAGAGTGTATATGGTAACAACATACTAGAGTGTATATGGTAACAACATACTAGAGTGTATATGGTAACACCATACTAGAGTGTATATGGTAACAGTAACAACATACTAGAGTGTATATGGTAACAACATACTAGAGTGTATATGGTAACAACATACTAGAGTGTATATGGTAACACCATACTAGAGTGTATATGGTAACAGTAACAACATACTAGAGTGTATATGGTAACAACATACTAGAGTGTATATGGTAACAGTAACAACATACTAGAGTGTATATGGTAACAACATACTAGAGTGTATATGGTAACAACATACTAGAGTATATATGGTAACAACATACTAGAGTGTATATGGTAACAACATACTAGAGTGTATTTGGTAACAACATACTAGAGTGTATATGGTAACAGTAACAACATACTAGAGTGTATATGGTAACAACATACTAGAGTGTATATGGTAACAACATACTAGAGTGTATATGGTAACAACATACTAGAGTGTATATGGTAACAGCATACTAGAGTGTATATGGTAACAGTAACACCATACTAGAGTGTATATGGTAACACCATACTAGAGTGTATATGGTAACAACATACTAGAGTGTATATGGTAACAACATACTAGAGTGTATATGGTAACAACATACTAGAGTGTATATGGTAACAGCATACTAGAGTGTATTTGGTAACAACATACTAGAGTGTATATGGTAACAACATACTAGAGTGTATATGGTAACAACATACTAGAGTGTATATGGTAACACCATACTAGAGTGTATATGGTAACAGTAACACCATACTAGAGTGTATATGGTAACAACATACAGTGCCTTGCGAAAGTCTTCGGCCCCCTTGAACTTTGCGACCTTTTGCCACATTTCAGGCTTCAAACATAAAGATATAAAACTGTATTTTTTTGTGAAGAATCAACAACAAGTGGGACACAATCATGAAGTGGAACGACATTTATTGGATATTTCAAACTTTTTTAACAAATCAAAAACTGAAAAATTGGGCGTGCAAAATTATTCAGCCCCCTTAAGTTAATACTTTGTAGCGCCACCTTTGCATTGTTGCCAAAAAGTTCAATTTTGGTTTCATCTGACCAGAGCACCTTCTTCCACATGTTTGGTGTGTCTCCCAGGTGGCTTGTGGCAAACTTTAAACAACACTTTTTATGGATATCTTTAAGAAATGGCTTTCTTCTTGCCACTCTTCCATAAAGGCCAGATTTGTGCAATATACGACTGATTGTTGTCCTATGGACAGTCTCCCACCTCAGCTGTAGATCGCTGCAGTTCATCCAGACTGATCATGGGCCTCTTGGCTGCATCTCTGATCAGTCTTCTCCTTGTATGAGCTGAAAGTTTAGAGGGACGGCCAGGTCTTGGTAGATTTGCAGTGGTCTGATACTCCTTCCATTTCAATATTATCGCTTGCACAGTGCTCCTTGGGATGTTTAAAGCTTGGGAAATATTTTTGTATCCAAATCCGGCTTTAAACTTCTTCACAACAGTATCTCGGACCTGCCTGGTGTGTTCCTTGTTCTTCATGATGCTCTCTGCGCTTTTAACGGACCTCTGAGACTATCACAGTGCAGGTGCATTTATACGGAGACTTGATTACACACAGGTGGATTGTATTTATCATCATTAGTCATTTAGGTCAACATTGGATCATTCAGAGATCCTCACTGAACTTCTGGAGAGAGTTTGCTGCACTGAAAGTAAAGGGGCTGAATAATTTTGCACGCCCAATTTTTCAGTTTTTGATTTGTTAAAAAAGTTTGAAATATCCAATAAATGTCGTTCCACTTCATGATTGTGTCCCACTTGTTGTTGATTCTTCACAAAAAAATACAGTTTTATATCTTTATGTTTGAAGCCTGAAATGTGGCAAAAGGTCGCAAAGTTCAAGGGGGCCGAATACTTTCGCAAGGCACTGTACTAGAGTGTATATGGTAACAACATACTAGAGTGTATATGGTAACAGTAACAACATACTAGAGTGTATATGGTAACACCATACTAGAGTGTATATGGTAACAGTAACACCATACTAGAGTGTATATGGTAACAGTAACAACATACTAGAGTATATATGGTAACACCATACTAGAGTGTATATGGTAACAGTAACACCATACTAGAGTGTATATGGTAACAGTAACACCATACTAGAGTGTATATGGTAACAGTAACAACATACTAGAGTATATATGGTAACACCATACTAGAGTGTATATGGTAACAGTAACAACATACTAGAGTGTATATGGTAACAGTAACAACATACTAGAGTGTATATGGTAACACCATACTAGAGTGTATATGGTAACAGTAACAACATACTAGAGTGTATATGGTAACACCATACTAGAGTGTATATGGTAACAGTAACACCATACTAGAGTGTATATGGTAACACCATACTAGAGTGTATATGGTAACAACATACTAGAGTATATATGGTAACAACATACTAGAGTGTATATGGTAACAACATACTAGAGTGTATATGGTAACAACATACTAGAGTGTATATGGTAACAACATACTAGAGTATATATGGTAACAACATACTAGAGTGTATATGGTAACAGTAACACCATACTAGAGTGTATATGGTAACAACATACTAGAGTGTATATGGTAACAGTAACACCATACTAGAGTGTATATGGTAACACCATACTAGAGTATATATGGTAACAACATACTAGAGTGTATATGGTAACAGTAACACCATACTAGAGTGTATATGGTAACAACATACTAGAGTGTATATGGTAACAGCATACTAGAGTGTGTATGGTAAAAGTGCTTGTGGGAGGCATGTGATGTGATGTCAATTGATAGTGTCTATAGTGACGTCGGGCCCAATGTCCCGCCAGCACGAGGCCAGCAGAGGACAACCTTGAGACCTCTGCCAACACACTCATGAATCTGGCACTGTCACATTGGTGCTCAGGCCCGGAGTTCACACACACGCACACGCACACACACACGCACACACACACACACACACACTAACACTTCCCAAAGGCCAAAGAGAAACACTGATGTCAAATGTAATCTAATCCTTGTTAGAAAGTTAGCTAGGGTTCTGGCCAAAGCATTACGGTGTGGAACTGTGCCTTTATGACTTTAGTCTAAATTGACAATGATTGAGCTGCATAGTCAAAGCCAAGTCACATGTCACGTCATTCAAGAGTCAGAACACATGGAAAGAAAGCTAACATTACAGAAATAGAGCAAGAGGCACCAAGAGAGAAAGAGGGAGGGGTAGAGGAGGATAAGAGACAGACAGGAGAGGGTAGAGGAGAAGAGACAGACAGGAGAGGAGAGAGGAGGAGAAGAGACAGACAGGAGAGGAGAGAGGAGGAGAAGAGACAGACAGGAGAGGATAGAGGAGGAGAAGAGACAGACAGGAGAGGATAGAGGAGGAGAAGAGACAGACAGGAGAGGAGAGAGGAGGAGAAGAGACAGACAGGAGAGGATAGAGGAGGAGAAGAGACAGACAGGAGAGGATAGAGGAGGAGAAGAGACAGACAGGAGAGGATAGAGGAGGAGAAGAGACAGACAGGAGAGGATAGAGGAGGAGGAGAGACAGACAGGAGAGGAGAGAGGAGGAGAAGAGACAGACAGGAGAGGAGAGAGGAGGAGAAGAGACAGACAGGAGAGGATAGAGGAGGAGAAGAGACAGACAGGAGAGGAGAGAGGAGGAGAAGAGACAGACAGGAGAGGGTAGAGGAGGAGAAGAGACAGACAGGAGAGGATAGAGGAGGAGAAGAGACAGACAGGAGAGGAGAGAGGAGGAGAAGAGACAGACAGGAGAGGATAGAGGAGGAGAAGAGACAGACAGGAGAGGATAGAGGAGAAGAGACAGACAGGAGAGGGTAGTGGAGGATAAGAGACAGACAGGAGAGGGTAGAGGAGGAGAAGAGACAGACAGGAGAGGAGAGAGGAGGAGAAGAGACAGACAGGAGAGGATAGAGGAGGAGGAGAGACAGGAGAGGGTAGAGGAGGAGAAGAGACAGACAGGAGAGGGTAGAGGAGGAGAAGAGACAGACAGGAGAGGATAGAGGAGGAGAAGAGACAGACAGGAGAGGAGAGAGGAGGAGAAGAGACAGACAGGAGAGGATAGAGGAGGAGAAGAGACAGACAGGAGAGGAGAGAGGAGGAGAAGAGACAGACAGGAGAGGATAGAGGAGGAGAAGAGACAGACAGGAGAGGAGAGAGGAGGAGAAGAGACAGACAGGAGAGGAGAGAGGAGGAGAAGAGACAGACAGGAGAGGAGTAAGGAGGAGAAGAGACAGACAGGAGAGGATAGAGGAGGAGGAGAGACAGGAGAGGGTAGAGGAGGAGAAGAGACAGACAGGAGAGGCTAGAGGAGGAGAAGAGACAGACAGGAGAGGAGAGAGGAGGAGAAGAGACAGACAGGAGAGGAGAGAGGAGGAGAAGAGACAGACAGGAGAGGATAGAGGAGGAGGAGAGACAGGAGAGGGTAGAGGAGGAGAAGAGACAGAAAGGAGAGGGTAGAGGAGGAGAAGAGACAGACAGGAGAGGAGAGAGGAGGAGAAGAGACAGACAGGAGAGGATAGAGGAGGAGGAGAGACAGGAGAGGGTAGAGGAGGAGAAGAGACAGACAGGAGAGGAGAGAGGAGGAGAAGAGACAGACAGGAGAGGAGAGAGGAGGAGAAGAGACAGACAGGAGAGGAGAGAGGAGGAGAAGAGACAGACAGGAGAGGGAGGGGCAGAGGAGGAGAAGAGACAGACAGGAGAGGGTAGAGGAGGAGAAGAGACAGACAGGAGAGGGAGGGGTAGAGGAGGAGAATAGACAGACAGGAGAGGATAGAGGAGGAGAAGAGACAGACAGGAGAGGAGAGAGGAGGAGAAGAGACAGACATGAGAGGGAGGGGTAGAGGAGGAGAAGAGACAGACAGGAGAGGGTAGAGGAGGAGAAGAGACAGACAGGAGAGGGAGGGGTAGAGGAGGAGAAGAGACAGACAGGAGAGGATAGAGGAGGAGAAGAGACAGACAGGAGAGGAGAGAGGAGGAGAAGAGACAGACAGGAGAGGATAGAGGAGGAGAAGAGACAGACAGGAGAGGAGAGAGGAGGAGAAGAGACAGACAGGAGAGGGTAGAGGAGGAGAAGAGACAGACAGGAGAGGAGAGAGGAGGAGAAGAGACAGACAGGAGAGGATAGAGGAGGAGAAGAGACAGACAGGAGAGGAGAGAGGAGGAGAAGAGACAGACAGGAGAGGGTAGAGGAGGAGAAGAGACAGACAGGAGAGGGAGGGTAGAGGTTGGAAAAGAGACAGACAGGGAGGGTTCAGCGAGTGCAGGAGGGTAGAGAACTGGCTCTCCGTGAGCCAAGGAAGAAGGACAACAACAATACAAGGAAACCATAGTCAGGGAACGGGATTAAAGGTCAATAGGCTGGACGAACTTTGAGCTTGACCAATCACAGTGAGGAAAAGGGAGAGCTTGACCATTAAGAGTCAAGGAGAGGGGAGAGCCAACAATTAATTTTGAAAACGATCACATCTGTTCTAAAACGGTCACTACAGACAACAGCTGTGCTTTCTCAAAACTCATGTTTTGCACCTGGAAACAGAAAAGTATCTGTTTTGAAATGGTACTCCGTATGTTTGTGTTGTGTAGAATCCCACTTGATAAATGATAAGAAGAGTTCCCACTATATGGCCAAGATGGAAAATCAGAATGGGCTATATCGTAAACATCAAAATAATAAAATACACTTTTCTGGTCTTAATTTAAAGGTTCAAATGCAGGCATAAGATTCGCAGTGTGGTTAGTGTTAGGGTTTAAATATCAGATTCTAAGAAGAGAAATTGTAAAACTTCGGGCTTGCACATTGGCCAGATAGTGACAACCAATAAGAAGGGAGTTGTACTCACCACACCCTGCAGTGTCGGGGGGATCAGTCCACAGTACACAGGGATGTAGGCACTGCAGACACAGGCCTAGATCAGAACACAACATGTTATTATGAGTCTAGGACACACACACGCAGGCACACACACACACACACACACACACACACACACACACACACACACACACACACACACACACACACACACACACACACACACACACACGTACGCACATTATTATTGTTAGACAACATCACAACACAAATGAAAACGTGTGTGTGTGTGTGTGTGTGTGTGTGCGTGCCTGCGTGTGTGTGTGTGTGTGTGCGTGCCTGCGTGTGTGTGTGTGTGTGTGTGTGTGTGTGTGTGTGTGTGTGTGTGTGTGTGTTTGTGGCACAATTTCCTGGTCTTGTGTGTCAATGTCTCGATCGGTGACATCGTAATGGAACGTCTCAGTATTTAATGCCTACTGGTTTCAGTTCAGAAGATACTTTGGCTCTAGGTGAGGACTTGAGACACTCACGTGCATTAGGATCAATGAGTCAGTCGGAGTGTTGGTATCGATATCTGGGTTATATGGCTATGAGATGTTTAATGATCTATGTCTGTCTCAATAACAGTTAGAAATGTTAGTTACCTACATTTCTAAGTATTTAATGCAAATCAGCTTCAATTCACAAGATAATTTTATACAGCAAGTCAATGTTTCAAAACTCTCACCTGCACTTAGCATTATGAATATGAGATGTTTCGTGTCAGTCTCAAAACGAGCTCTCTATTGGCCGCTTTCCCAAACAGAAGTTAAAGCTAGTCTGGACTAAAAAAAATCCCTTCCAATAGTAATGTCTCAGACAGACTGACAAAGAAGTTACCATAGAACTGTCCTGACTAGTGGCGGTCATGAAATTTCATCAGCCGGTGATTGTGAAGCAAATAACTGGTCAGTGTCACGGTAGTTGACCGTTAATTAACATAAACACATTTAGCATCTCCTGGACTCCACAGACAGACATAGACTAAAAGCCACTTTAAAAAGTATAATAAATCCATGTAATATAGCCTACACCTTCACAATAAACCCATTATTTATTTTAGACCGGTCTAAAGAAGCATGATAATAGAAAATGTCGCCTAACAGAACAGAGTAGCATACTCTGAGTTGTCTTTATGTCCTGATCTGGCTGATCTGGCCATATGGCTGTGGGCTACACCAGTTCATTTAGCAGACAAGATTTGCGTAGAATTCAATGGCATTATTTTATATTATTATTTTTATATTATGAAGAATACAATTGAACAAAGCTGAATAAAATCTTAATATTTTCTCCAAACGATTTGAGGGATTGTGCAGCTGCGGCTATTCTGTGTTGAAGCGGTTACGAGAGAAATAGGTACTGCTATATGCTTCATTTAAAGTTATTAATGTAACTTTAGTTGTTCTACTAACGTTGGCCTATATGTTTAGATGTTTAATACATTGTAAGGCTGCACGATGAGACTCTAATGATAATTAGAAAAAAAAAGTCGCTTGAAAGGCGTGAGCTCTGCTTAGTTTTTTTTTGCGCAGGCTGTGCACACTCCAATAGTCACTCATTCACAATTTGACAAACCCTTGATAATGCGTCGAATATCACGGTGGCATCCCCTTTGTGGCCGCAATGCCCCCTAAAACGCGGCTCTCCGTCATGTGATTGGGTCTTTCTGACAGGCTACAACCGCGCGCGTCCTTATCCGATTCCGTAGCACATATCGAAGATGTATTTTTCGTCAGCCAACAAGATGAGTAAGACCTAACGAACAGCAAAAGCACTAGTCTATGTCAATCTACTGTCACCCATAGGACAAAAGTCGACCTATTCAATTCTGTGCGAGAAATAAATATTCCAAACATATTCTGGGACAGTGGTGGGATGCGATTGACCTCACATTATCTTCCCCTAAACGCGAAACAATATTTAAAAAAGTTTAAATTAAAAATTAAAATAAAAAAAATGTTTGCCAAATTAGGCTCTACACTCCGTTGTAAAGCAGATTATTGTTCTTAAATGTAATACGTTATTTGGCTACTTTAGTTGTGATACTAACCTTATTAAAACGTATAGGCCTATGGGTTAGGCTTCATGAGGTGTGATACTAACCTTATTAAAACATATAGGCCTATGGGCTAAGCTACATGAGGTGTGATACTAACCTTATTAAAACATATAGGCCTATGGGCTAGGCTACATGAGGTGTGATACTAACCTTATTAAAACATATAGGCCTATGGGTTAGGCTTCATGAGGTGTGATACTAACCTTATTAAAACATATAGGCCTATGGGTTAGGCTTCATGAGGTGTGATACTAACCTTATTAAAACATATAGGCCTGTGGGTTAGGCTTCATGAGGTGTGATACTAACCTTATTAAAACATATAGGCCTGTGGGTTAGGCTTCATGAGGTGTGATACTAACCTTATTAAAACGTATAGGTCTGTGGGTTAGGCTTCATGAGGTGTGATACTAACCTTATTAAAACATATAGGCCTGTGGGTTAGGCTTCATGAGGTGTGATACTAACCTTATTAAAACGTATAGGTCTGTGGGTTAGGCTACATGAGGTGTGATACTAACCTTATTAAAACATATAGGCCTATGGGTTAGGCTTCATGAGGTGTGATACTAACCTTATTAAAACGTATAGGCCTGTGGGCTAGGCTACATGAGGTGTGATACTAACCTTATTAAAACATATAGGCCTGTGGGCTAGGCTACATGAGGTGTGATACTAACCTTATTAAAACATATAGGCCTATGGGTTAGGCTTCATGAGGTGTGATACTAACCTTATTAAAACATATAGGCCTGTGGGTTAGGCTACATGAGGTGTGATACTAACCTTATTAAAACGTATAGGTCTGTGGGTTAGGCTTCATGAGGTGTGCGACTATGATTTGAACCAAGTAGCAACAAAAAAAGGCATTGTTTTTTTTGCTGGGCATCCTTCACAAGTGATAATATATAATTCACAAGTGATGGGCTAATATTATCTCCCATCAGACTATTCTTGATTTAATCTTGTCTTTACATTTTTTTTATTTTACCTTTTATTTAACCAGGCAAGTCAGTTAAGAACAAATTCTTATTTTCAATGACGGCCTGGGAACAGTGGGTTAACTGCCTGTTCAGGGGCAGAACGACAGATTTGTACCTTGTCAGCTCGGGGGTTTGAACTCACAACCTTCCGGTTACTAGTCCAACGCTCTAACCACTAGGCCACCCTGCCGCCCCTCCACTCTAACCACTAGGCTACCCTGTCGCCCCTTTACATATACTAAATAATATACAGTTTAAGCAAAATATATTTAAACTCATTTTTTTTCTCACAAATCCTGACATGTAATCCTAGTAAAAATTCCCTGTCATAGGTCAGTTAGGATTCCCTTTATTTATTTTAATAATGTGAAATGTCAGAATAATAGTAGAGAGAATGATTTATTTCAGCTTTTATTTATTTCATCTCATGCCCAGTGGGTCAGAAGTTTACATACACTCAAATAGTATTTGGTAGCATTCCTGACTGATGTCTTGAGATGTTGCTTCAATATATCCACATAATTTTCCAACCTCATGATGCCATCTATTTTGTGAAGTGCACCAGTCCCTCCTGCAGCAAAGCACCCCCACAACATGATGCTGCCACCCCCATGCTTCACCGTTGGGATAGTATTCTTCGGCTTGGAAGCCTCCCCCTTTTTCCTCCAAACATAACGATGGTCATTATGGCCAAACAGTTCTATTTCTGTTTCATCAGACCAGAGGACATTTCTCCAAAAAGTACGATCTTGTGCAAACCGTAGTCTGGCTTTTTTATGGCGGTTTTGGAGCAGTGGCTTCTTCCTTGCTGAGCGGCCTTTCAGGTTATGTAGATATAGGACTCGTTTTAATGTGGATATAGATACTTTTGTACCTGTGGCCTCCAGAATCTTCACAAGGTCCTTTGCTGTTGTTCTGAGATTGTTATTGACTTATTTTCCACCATAATTTGCAAATAAATTCATAAAAAATCCTACAATGTGATTTTCTGGATTTTTTTTCTAATTTTGTCTGTCATAGTTGAAGTGTACACATGACGAACATTGCAGGCCTCTCTCATCTTTTTAAGTGGGAAAACTTGCACAATTGGTGGCTGACTAAATACTTTTTTGCCCCACTGTACATAGAGAATGGAGGACGCTTTCCCATTGTTCATTTTCATGCCAGCCAGGTAGGCTATATTCCTGTTGTAAAGAGAAGCAATGTGCTTCATATTAGTAATGTTGAGAAATACATATAGAACATGTACTGTATCTGTTGGGATCCTCCTCTTTTTATTAGAGGCCATCACTCTGTTTTCTCGTGCAATTGCATAGCCTATAGAAATGTTGTGCAACATGAGCTCATGGGTTCTAATGAAATGTTCGATTAGATTTACGATTACATTTGCAGTGATGTCAGAGTGATTAGAGGGACAACAGAGTGCTGAGTATCAGGCAGTTAGCCAGTTTGGCAGGATACTAATGACCATCAGCAACATCAAAGCTTGAAGAAGCCTAATTAAAGTGACTAAACAGGTGAACGTGGTATTTGACTGCCTTCATGATTCGTGACCGCCGGTGTGGCGGTAATACGGTCACCACGGTCAGATAACAAGCAGCATTAGTTCAGGTGCTGTTAGCTGTTAGCTTCTTTAAATTTTTGGAAGGGGAGGGGACATGCAAAGAGAGAGGGTGGAGCTCCCTTGTTCCGGTTCCAATCTCTTCTGGACCCAGAATTTAATCAACCATCTGACAAATTACCCAAAATGTTTGTTCTGGGTTAACCCGATGCTTCGTGGGTGACTGTTGTTGATGTGTGCAGAGGGTCCCTGGTTCGCGCCCGGGTATGGGCGAGGGGATGGTCTAAAGTTATACTGTTACACAGGATCAGGCTTAATCTGTGTCTGGGAAACCAGTCCTATGTGTCTCAATGGTAATTTATTCCGATCAGAACATGTTTTGAGACCCTCACCTGCACCAGCTCCTCCTTGCTGTTGAAGTGGGACACCAAGACATTCTCTCCGTCGGTCACCCTGGTCAGTGATATGCCCAGCCTCCCTGTGGCTCTGTGGTGGGAATCGGGTGGCAGGGTTTTATACAGCATGTTACGCATGATCTTGACCAGGTTGAAAGACGGGTGCATAGGACCCAGGAAACGCTTCCGGGCATCCTTAGCCACATCAATGATGTTGGCGCCTGCCTCACCTGATGAGGAATCAAGAAGATGACAGAATATTGTTATTATACAGTAGGTCACAGATCATTAGACCTGCGCGTGTATGGTAACTTTATGTCGTGACGTCATAATGGGCGTTTCTATTGTTGGCAACTGGAAAAACATGAATGTGTATCATTTTCACAAGGTTGCCATCAAGCAGAACAGGGTGGGTAACAGTAGACAATCAACATGCAAAGACAGGGCAGACAGCAAAAACAAGCACGAAACTGACACACACACACACACACACACACAGTCAAATTATGTAATAATTAGAGTAAAGTTCAGCACTGCCTACCTAAACACGCTCCGGTGACCAGCGCAGATGCGGTGAGCGCCCCTGCCGATGCCCCGTATATGTGGCGGGCGTTGTGGACTAGAAAAGGACACTGTTCCAGTAGACAACTCGCTACACCAATATGATAGATCCCCAAGAAACCACAACCTGCAAAGGAAATGTTCCACGTAGAATCTAGAGGAAACATAGCTAGCCACTATCTGAGAGACAGTCGACTGAAAAGACAGAAAGCTCTGCAAAAGTTCACAACTAGTTATCTAAAGTGCTGGTAATACCACAGTCTTTGAAAAATGTCAGCTATTGGTAGTTGTTGTCCCCTTGTCGTTCCCTGAGCGATCTGTTTGTTTTCATATAGTTCAACACTTGACTGACTGTCAACAAGTTGATTGTCTTTCTGTTCTTGAAGACATCTTCACCATTCCCTTCCTCACACGTTTATTCTTGTTGTAAGGCAATTGCCTGTTGTTCGATAGTAACGTATTTGTCCAAAAAACAATCACTTTATCCAGGTGAAAACTGTTCAACATCTGTCATTGAATGCTGTGTCCCCTCTCTGGCACTTTCGTTCTTCTCGGTCGCATTTGTGTACACAGCGAGGAGCAAGGGCGTGATGTTTAATCGCAATGTCCAATCAGAATCTGTATCCCTGAAACACCCGTCCTGTCAGTGGCTGAGTTCCATGTGACGGTCTCCTCACCCTCTATCTGCCGTCACTCAGAATATCTTGGATTTTCTGAGAGGGGCTTTTCGGTGTCCCCGTTTGTCACCTGTCCCTGTCGCATTTCGACTATATCTTCTCTTACTCTTGAATGAAATTGGTCAACAGATTACTTACATAATTTTATTTTAAATTGAGACAAGAATACATTCATACTCTCGTCATACTCAGGAATCTAATTGCTGTGTAGCTATTAAACTGTCTGTTATAGACTAGACCGTCATTGTAAATAACAATGTGTTCTTTAACTGACTTGCCTAGATAAATAAAGGTTAAATTATTTATTTAAAAAAATTTTTTTTAAACATTGTCAACAAAGACCTCTAGGGACAAAAAAAAAAATATTCCACCTCAGTAGGAATGTGTTTACATAGTTTAAAGACGCAATTGACAATAATATTGTTGTTTATAGCCATTGGCCCACATAAAAACGAGTGTTCTTTTGATGGCACTGTGTGTTTATCAAGCAAATAATACACTTATTTTGTGCTTCCTTTGGTTTACATTTCGTTTTTTCTATTACTTCCAAACAACAACGAACAATACAGTGTAGAGTGTCTGCTACCACTAGAAAAACATGAAATAAACAACAAACCAGAAAGTCTGTTGTTTGATTTCAACTTTCCTCCATGACACCTTTGCCAGAATCCAAAACGGCATTGTGCTTTACTTATAGTGCGATAACATCTGTTATGTATGGGTCCAGGTAACTCAATTTGCATGATTTATTCATCAGTATATATCCCTTTTTTTTTTCTCAATATTTTAAGTGTTGTTCACGACATGGAAAGAACAGAGTGTAGGGAAGATATTTGTATCTTGTGAAACAATTGTGAACAACTGTCAAAAAACCCTGGAAAAACATTACCACATCATGAAGTAACGTGGCTGCAATTCTCCAATGGATAATTTTAGGACATTCACGGAATACATTCCTGCCAAGAATAACAACATATTATATCATAACATCTGTTTGTTTCTCCTTATTAACCATCTCCCAGACTGGCATATGTATTTGTTCAAGTTTGTGTGTGTGTGTGTGTGTCTGTGTGTGTGTGTGTGTGTGTGTTTGTGTGTGTGTGTGTGTGTGTGTGTGTGTGTGTGTGTGTGTGTTCGTGCGTGCGTGCGTGTGAGTGTGTGTGTAGTAGTAGAATATCAATATGTTCTATAATGATATCATATGTATACACTATGAATATATCATATTATGAAACCAAACTTCTGTGACACACACACACACACACACACACACACTCTGTAACGGCTCTCGTTTGTTGAATGAAGAGTGGACCAAGGCGCAGCGTGGAAAGTGTTCATGATTTTAATATTAAAAAAAACACTCAAACAAAATAACAAACGTGAAAACGAAAGCGCACAGTTCTGTAAAAACCACTAAACAGAAAACAAAACCCAAAAGGAAAATCACAACTTATATATGATCCCCAATCAGAGAGACAACGATAGACAGCTGCTTCTGATTGGGAACCATACTCGGCAAAACAACAAAGAAATGGAAAACATAGATTTTTCACACCCTGACCTAACCAAACATAGAGAATAAATAAGGATCTCTAAGGTCAGGGCGTGACACACACACATACAGTAGTTCCCAATTACCATAAACAGTTCTAATCTGAATCCTTAAATAGCCTATGACTAATGTTGCTGTTAGGGATTGTCAATCATCATAATCAACCATGGGAATACCTTCAGACAAAGTCATTTGAGTTGCTTTAAAACATTTCTTATTTTATGTCCCTGTACATGTAAATGCACAGAACCAAAATATAAAACACAACATGGAAAGTGTTGGTCCCATGTTTCATGAGCTGAAATTAAAGACCCCAGAAAAGTTCCATATGCACTAAAAAAAGCTTATTCATCTGAAATTTGTTTACATCCCTAGTTAACAGTGTGGCATATCAAGAAGCTGATTAAACAGCGTGATCATTACACAGGTGCACCTTGTACTGGGGGTCAATAATTGGCCACTTTAAAATGTGCAGTTTTGTCACACAACACAATGCCACAGATGTCTCAAGTTTTGAGGGAGTGTACAATTGATATGCTGACTGTAGAGCTGTTGCCAGAGAATTTAAGGTTTATTTCTCTACCATAAGCCACTTCCAACATCGTTATAGAGAATTTGGCAGTACGTCTAACTGGCCTCACAACTGCAGACCACGTGTAACCACTCCAGCCCAGGACCTCCACATCCGGCTTCTTCACCTGAGGGATCGTCTCAGACCAGCCACCCAGACAGCTGATGAAACTGTGGGTTTGCTTAATCCTGAGGCCCATTGTCATGCCATTCATCCTCTGCCATCATCTCATGTTTCAGCATGATAATGCACGGCCCCATGTCACAAGGATCTGTACACAATTCCTGGAAGCTGAAAATGTCCCAGTTCTTCCATGACCTGCATACTCACCAGACATGTCACCCATTGAGCATGTTTGTGATGCTCTGTATCGATGTGTACGACAGCGTGTTCCAGTTCCCACCAATATCCAGCAACTTCACACAGCCATTGAAGAGGAGTGGGGACAACATTCCACAGGCCACAATCAACAGCCTGACCAACTCCTATGTGAAGGAGATGTGTCACACTGCATGAGGCAAATGGTGGTCACACCAGATACTGACTGGTTTTCTGATCCACACCCCTACCTTTATTTTAAGGTATCTGTGACCAACAGATGCATATCTGTATTCCCAGTCATGTGAAATCCATAGATTAGGGCCTAATACATTTGAACTGTAACTCAATAAAATCAGAAATTAGAAATTGCATGTTGCATTTATATTTTTGTTCAGTATAGAAATAGAAAATATAGAAATAGATATTTGAGTGTCCATAATCCTAACTAGAACCAATTCTTACGTTTGGCACACACATATAAATGTTTTCGTCTTTCACGATAATAAATATCTCTCTGTTGTTGGTTTTTTAACTCTGTCAAAGGTTCATCCGAGACAGTGATTACGCAAAGGAGAGAGATTATTTTTATTCTATGGTCCTCAAATTCAACTCTGGACATAGGAAGTCAGTTCTACTCCTTATTTTCATTGTTCCCCTTCTAATCAGGGACTGATTTAGACCTGGGACACCAGGTGGGTGATTGCACTCTGATCAGGGACTGATTTAGACCTGGGACACCAGGTGTGTGATTCCCCTCTAATCAGGGACAGATTTAGACCTGGGACACCAGGTGGGTGATTCCCCTCTAATCAGGGACTGATTTAGACCTGGGACACCTGGTGGGTGATTCCCCTTTGATCAGGGACTGATTTAGGCCTGGGAGATTCCCCTCTAATCAGGGCCTGATTTAGACCTGGGTGATTCCCCTCTAATCAGGGACTGATTTAGACCTGGGACACCAGGTGGGTGATTCCCCTCTAATCAGGGACTGATTTAGACCTGGGACACCAGGTGTGTGACTCCCCTCTAATCAGGGACTGATTTAGACCTGGGACACCAGGTGGGAGATTCCCCTTCTAATCAGGGACTGATTTAGACCTGGGACACCAGGTGGGTGATTCCACTCTAATCAGGGACTGATTTAGACCTGGGACACCAGGTGTGTGACTCCCCTCTAATCAGGGACTGATTTAGACCTCGGACACCAGGTGGGTGATTCCCCTCTAATTTGGGACTGATTTAGACCTGGGACACCAGGTGTGTGATTCCCCTCTAATCGGGGACTGATTTAGACCTGGGACACCAGGTGGGTGATTCCCCTCTAATCAGGGACTGATTTAGACCTGGGACACCAGGTGGGGGATTCCCCTCTAATCAGGGACTGATTTAGACCTGGGACACCAGGTGGGTGATTACCCTCTAATCAGGGACTGATTTAGACATAGGACACCAGGTGTGTGACTCCCCTCTAATCAGGGACTGATTTAGACCTGGGACACCAGGTGGGGGATTCCACTCTAATCAGGGACTGATTTAGACCTGGGACACCAGGTGGGAGATTCCCCTTCTAATCAGGGACTGATTTAGACCTGGGACACCAGGTGGGTGATTCCACTCTAATCAGGGACTGATTTAGACCTGGGACACCAGGTGTGTGACTCCCCTCTAATCAGGGACTGAGTTAGACCTGGGACACCAGGTGGGTGCAATTAATTATCAGGTAGAACAGAAAATTACGTACCTCCTGGGTAGGATTTGAATAGCCCTGTTTTATGGTCTCTAGGAAAGACCTGATCTACAGTAAGCCGTTGACCACATCCATAGAACTGATGTGAGAAGTGCTCAAAGCTGACCACTTTCGTGTAAATATTGACCTCGATAGGCTATACATTCAGGAAATTAAAACACTGAAGAGATCAGTGCCGATTTTAGCATGTACATCTTGATGGGGCCAGCAAAGCCACTACCCTATACAACCCTTAACAATACATTTATTGCACTATAACGGTGACACAAACTGTTAGGGCCTACATAAAGCTATCCCAACAGCAGAGTCCCAACCTTACCACTGCTACACCTGGCTATCAGTGGAGCCTTGTCTGGCAGCCAAACAGTTCATTCAGACTAACTTACTGCCTTTTAAAAAACACAGCTAACATGGCTGACTTGCTTAAACAAATGTGGTTTCTACTGACAATTGAGATGTACAAACTATGGCTTGAGGGGATGACAAGTGGATAAGAGACAATCCGTAATTTCGATTAAGACATTTATGAGCGAGCTAGGATTGTCACGTTCTGACCTCTATTTCCTTTGTTTTTGTATTTATTTAGTATGGTCAGGGCGTGAGTTGGGTGGGCAGTCTATGTTTGTTTTTCTATGTTTTGGTCTAGTTCTATGTTCGGCCTGATATGGTTCTCAATCAGAGGCAGGTGTTCGTCATTGTCTCTGATTGGGAACCATATTTAGGTAGCCTGGGTTTCACTGTGTTTTTGTGGGTGATTGTTCCTGTCACTGTGTTTGGTGTCACAGGATAGGACTGTTTTGCGTTTTCACATTTCTTGTTTTTGTTAGTTTGTTCATGTGTAGTGATTTATTAAAACATGAATAACCACCACGCTGCGCTTTGGTCCGCTTCTCTTCCTCCTACAGACGAACGCCCTTACAGAATCACCCACCTACCAAGGACCAAGCGGCGTGGTAAACAGAGGCAGCAGCAACAGCAGCAGCAGGAGCAGCAGCAGCTGCAGTGGGAGAGGCTGCACCACCTGGAGAAATGGACATGGGAGGAAGAACTGGACGGTAAAGGACCCTGGGCTCAGCCCGGAGAATATCGCCGCCCCAAGGAAGAACTGGAGGCGGCGAAAGCTGAGAGGCGCAGATATGAGGAGGCAGCACGGCGTAGCGGATGGAAGCCCGGGAGTCAGCCCCAAAAATTTCTTGGGGGGGGGCTAACAGGGAGTATGGCTACGCCAGGTAGGAGACCTGAGCCAACTTCCTGTGGTTACCGGGGGGCTAGAGAGACCGGGCAGGCACCGTGTTATGCTGTGGAGTGCACGGTGTCCCCAGTGCGGGTGCACAGCCCGGTGCGGTACATTCCAGCTCCGCGTATCGGCCGGGCTAGAGTGGGCATCGAGCCAAGTGCCATGAAGCCGGCTCTACGCATCTGGTCTCCAGTGCGTCTCCTTGGGCCGGCTTACATGGCACCAGCCTTGCGCACGGTGTCCCCGGTTCGCCTGCATAGCCCAGTGCGGGCTATTCCACCTCGCCGCACTGGCAGGGCGACCGGGACCATTCAACCGGGTAAGGTTGGGCAGGCTCGGTGCTCAAGAGCTCCAGTGCGCCTGCACGGCCCGGTCTATCCGTCACCACCTCCACGCACCAGCCCTCCGGTGGCAGCTCCCCGTACCAGGCTGTCTCTCCGGCCCATCCTTGCAGGGGCTCTCGCCTCTCCGGCGCTACCAGAGCCTTCCTCCTCTCCAGCGCTGCCGGAGCCTCCCGCCTGTCCGGCGCCTCTGCCGGAGCCTCCCGCCTGTCCGGCGCCTCTGCCGGAGCCTCCCGCCTGTCCGGCGCCTCTGCCGGAGCCTCCCCCGCTGCCGGAGCCTCCCGCCTGTCCGGCGCCGCTGCCGGAGCCTCCCGCCTGTCCGGCGCCGCTGCCGGAGCCTCCCGCCTGTCCGGCGCCGCTGCCGGAGTCTCCCGCCTCTCCGGCGCTACCAGGGCCTTCCTTTTCTCCAGCGTTGCCGGAGCTTCCCGTCTGCCCAGCGCCAGCTGAGCTTCCCGTCTGCCCAGCGCCGCCAGCGCCGCCAACGCCGCCCGTCTGCCCAGCGCCGCCAACGCCGCCCGTCTGCCCAGCGCCGCCAACGCCGCCCATCTGCCCAGCGCCGCCAACGCCGCCCGTCTGCCCAGCGCCGCCAACGCCGCCCGTCTGCCCAGCGCCGCCAGTGCCGCCCGTCTGCCAGGAGCCGCCAGTGCCGCCCGTCTGCCAGGGGCCGCCAGTGCCGCCCATCAGCCAGGGGCCGCCAGTGCCGCCAGTCAGCCAGGGGCCGCCAGTGCCGCCAGTCAGCCAGGGGCCGCCAGTGCCGCCAGTCAGCCAGGGGCCGCCAGTGCCGCCAGTAAGCCAGGGGCCGGCAGTGCCGCCAGTAAGCCAGGGGCCGCCAGTGCCGTCAGTCAGCCAGGGGCCGCCCGAGCAGCTGCCCCTCTGTCCAGAGCAGCTGTCGCCCCTCTGTCCCAAGCTGCTGCCGCCCCTCTGTCCCGAGCAGCCGCCCCTCTGTCCCGAGCAGCCGTCCCTCTGTCCCGAGCAGCAGCCGCCCCTCTGTCCCGAGCTGCTATCGCCCCTCTGTCCCGAGCTGCTATCGCCCCTCTGTCCCGAGCTGCTGCCGCCCCTCTGTCCCGAGCAGCTGCTCCTCTGTCCCGAGCAGTTGTCCCTCTGTCCCGAGCAGCTGTTTCACCTCTGTCCCGAGCTGCCCCTCTGTCCCAAGCAGCCCCTCTGTCCAGTGGGGTCATTGAGAGGGGTGGCCATGGTGAGAAGGCCACGGAGGCGGACAATAAGGCGGACTAAGACAATGGTGAAGTGGGGTCCGCGTCCCGCGCCAGAGCCGCCACCGCGGACAGACGCCCACCCAGACCCTCCCCTATAGGTCAAGGTTTTGCGGCCGGAGTCCGCACCTTTGGGGGGGGGTACTGTCACGTTCTGACCTCTATTTCCTTTGTTTTTGTATTTATTTAGTATGGTCAGGGCGTGAGTTGGGTGGGCAGTCTATGTTTGTTTTTCTATGTTTTGGTCTAGTTCTATGTTCGGCCTGATATGGTTCTCAATCAGAGGCAGGTGTTCGTCATTGTCTCTGATTGGGAACCATATTTAGGTAGCCTGGGTTTCACTGTGTTTTTGTGGGTGATTGTTCCTGTCACTGTGTTTGGTGTCACAGGATAGGACTGTTTTGCGTTTTCACATTTCTTGTTTTTGTTAGTTTGTTCATGTGTAGTGATTTATTAAAACATGAATAACCACCACGCTGCGCTTTGGTCCGCTTCTCTTCCTCCTACAGACGAACGCCCTTACAAGGATGGACATAGTCAATATAACTTTTGAAATGTATAGTGACATAACATGGGCTGTTCTTACAGTATTCTCCCTGTACACCAAGTCAATACCGTATGATAAATAAAGGGGCATATAAGCAGATAATGAAAGCTCTTAAAATATTCAATGATTACATTTCTCTAGAACAGGTTATAGGCTACATATGCACCACCAAGTCAGAAATGTAGGTGAAATTAAGAGGTGAAAATAGACCAAATTATTAGGGTGAGGCACATGGGCTACTAACATCTTACTACACAACATACACTTAGTATTACTTTCTTAGCTACAGTATACATATATCCCTGGCATATTTCATGGTCGACAGACCACCCCACTCACACACCCTACCGACCACACCACTCATACCATATCCAAGAAAGCAGGTGAGAGACTACGTATGTCTTACGCAGAGACAGCAGGGGCACTTCCCGGGGCCAGGTGAGAGATTGGAGGGTCGGGACAACTGACAGAGAGCGCAGAAGATATTATAATGTTTGGAATAAGCTTTCATAAATGGTTATACGCTCTTTATATATTATCATAAATGGTTCTAAGTGCTTTATATATTATCATAAATGGTTCTAAGTGCTTTATATATTATCATAAATGGTTCTAATGCAGATAGTTTTGAATGCATATAATACTTAGAAATGTTTATAAATGCTGGAAATGTGACGATATAGGAAGTAGGGATTTAAAATGTATAATGTTAGAAAAAAATACTATTCAGTATCTCAAGAGTCTTCGGGTCAGAGGAGAACTCTTATCGCTCTTCTCCAGAGGGGAGGTTC
Source organism: Oncorhynchus mykiss (assembly GCF_013265735.2). NCBI lineage: Eukaryota > Metazoa > Chordata > Actinopteri > Salmoniformes > Salmonidae > Oncorhynchus > Oncorhynchus mykiss. The sequence continues at coordinate 101,603,822 of NC_048566.1, forward strand.
CCATTGACCTACCAGAGGGGAGGTTCCCATTGGCCTACCAGAGGGGAGGTTCCCATTGACCTACCAGAGGAAGTGGCCAGGAAGAAGAAAGGACACAACTATACTCAACTATACCTGTGGGCTATGCTCGGCCTTGTCTCAGGATGGTAAGTTGGTAGTTGAAGATATGCCTCTAGTGGTGTGGCAGCTGTGCTTTGGCAAAGTGGGTTGGGTTATATCCTGCCTGTTTGGCCCCGGGGGTATCGTCGGATGGGGCCACAGTGTCTCCTGACCCTTCCTGTCTCAGCCTCCAGTATTTATGCTGTAGTATTTTATGTGTCGGGGGGCTAGGGTCAGTCTGTTATATCTGGAGTATTTCTCCTGTCTTATCCGGTGTCCTGTGTGAATTAAAGTATGCTCTCTCTAATTCTCTCTTTCTTTCTCTCTCTCGGAGGACCTGAGCCCTAGGACCATGCCTCAGGACTACCTGGCATGATGACTCCTTGCTGTCCCCAGTCCACCTGGCCGTGCTGCTGCTCCAGTTTCAACTGTTCTGCCTGCGGCTATGGAATCCTGACCTGTTCTCCGGACGTGCTATCTGTCCCAGACCAGCATTTTTCAACTCTCTAGAGACAGCAGGAGTGGTAGAGATACTCTGAATGATCGGCTATGAAAAGCCAACTGACGTTTAATCCTGAGGTGCTGACCTGTTGCACCCTCAACAACCACTGTGATTATTATTATTTGACCATGCTGGTCATTTATGAACATTTGAACATCTTGTCCATGTTCTGTTATAATCTCCACCCGGCACAGCCAGAAGAGGACTGGCCACCCCTCATAGCCTGGTTCCTCTCTAGGTTTCTTCCTAGGTTCTGGCCTTTCTAGGGAGTTTTTCCTAGCCACCGTGCTTCTACACCTGCATTGCTTGCTGTTTGGGGGTTTTAGGCTGGGTTTCTGTACAGCACTTTGAGATATCAGCTGATGTAAGAAGAGCTTTATAAATACATTTGATTTAATTTGATTGACAACAGCTAATGGCTGAACACCTCAAACTTCCTGTCAGTTATTTTTTTGCCTCTGATAACATGTTTAAATCCTTACCATGAGCTTATTTCAGAAATCACAGGGATTACTAATTCGTATCAACATATTGTTCACACAATACTGTAGTCTGAAATCTGATGTTCCCATAGTAATATTAAAGTTATTTAAGGAGGATAAGCAACAGGAATGGCGTACCCAGTACTGTCTGAGGCAATCAATGTCTGTAGCACCATCTAGTGGTCAGAACTGGTAATATCCCCTCCTCTCATAAAACTCCCCTCCTCTCCTCCTCTCCTAAAACTCTCATTATCCTCTGCTCTTCTCCTCCTCCTCTCCTCCTCTCCTACTCCTATCCCCCTCTCCTTCTCCTCCTCTCCTAAAACTCTCCTCCTCCTCTTCCTCCTCCTCCTCTCCTACTCCTCTCCTTCTCCTTCTCCTCTAATCCTCCTCTCCTCCTCCTCTCCTAAAACTCTCCTTGTCCTCTCCTCTTCCTCCGTTCCTCCTCCTCCTCCTCCTCTCCTCCCCCTCCTCTCCTCCTCCTCTCCTCCTCCTCCTCTCCTCCCCTTCCTCCTCTCCTTCTCCTCTCCTCTACTCTCCTTCTCCTCCCCTCCCCTCCTCCTCCTCCTCCTCATCCTCCTCCTCTCCTCTCCTCCTCCTCCTCCTCCTCCTCCTCCTCCTCCTCTCCTCATCATTCTTTTCTTTCTCCTCCTATCCAGGAACTCAGAGAACGGTGGTATGGACTGGGAGCAGCCCCAGTACCCTCCGCGGAACCTGTGCGACACAGAGAGCGGGTACCTGACAGAGGCGAACCCGCTGGCCATCGCCCTGTAGATCCATCGGTATCAACCTGGGAATCAGCTACCAGGAGCTGGACAACATATAGTACAAATACAGGTGGGTACCTACATAAGAACTTCATAACACATTCATAACCCATAGAGATGGGCACCGTGACAATGTTCTATCCTCTAGAGCCCAACAGTTACTCTTTATCAAGTCTTCTTTAATGATGAAACAGGGGGCGTGTTCATTAGGCACCAAACGGAAGAAAACAGAGTGAAACGGGGGAGGGATACGAACATATGTGACGGTCATGTGTCACAGCTGCACATTACATACAGGTAACTGCCAAAATAAAGGAAACACCAACATTGTGTGTTTAAAAAGGGAGCTTTAATATTGAGGAAAGATTGTTACTTGCATCAATGTAATTGTCTGCATCATTTCCAATCCCTCCCTCTCTCTCCGCCCATTGCTCGCTATGACACATGTGAGCATGGAAAGGAATCAGGTCAGTAGTACAGGTCAGTGGTACAGGTCAGTAGTACAGGTCAGTAGTACAGGTCAGTGGTACAGGTCAGAAGTACAGGTTTTTTTTTATTTTTTTTATTTTACCTTTATTTAACCAGGCAAGTCAGTTAAGAACAAATTCTTATTTTCAACGGCCTGGGAACAGTGGGTTAACTGCCTGTTCAGGGGCAGAACGACAGATTTGTCGGGGGTTGTCAGCTCGGGGGTTTGAACTCACAACCTTCCGGTTACTAGTCCAACGCTCTAACCACTAGGCTACCCTGCCGCCCCGGTCAGTAGTACAGGTCAGTAGTACAGGTCAATGGAAATGATGCAGACAATTACATTGATGCAAGTAACAATCTTTCCTCAATATTAAAGCTGATCCACCCCCTTTTTAAACACACAATGTTGGTGTTTCCTTTATTTTGGCAGTTACCTGTATGTAATGTGCAGCTGTGACACATGACCGTCACATATGTTCGTATCCCTCCCCCGTTTCACTCTGTTTTCTTCCGTTTGGTGCCTAATGAACACGCCCCCTGTTTCATCATTAAAGAAGACTTGATAAAGAGTAACTGTTGGGCTCTAGAGGATAGAACATTGTCACGGTGCCCATCTCTATGGGTTATGAATGTGTAGTAGTACAGGTCAATAGTACAGGTCAGTAGTGGTAGTACAGGTCAGTAGTGGTAGTACAGGTCAGTAGTACAGGTCAGTAGTACAGGTCAGTAGTACAGGTCAATAGTACAGGTCAGTAGTGGTAGTACAGGTCAGTAGTACAGGTCAGTAGTACAGGTCAATAGTACAGGTCAGTAGTGGTAGTACAGGTCAGTAGTACAGGTCAGTAGTACAGGTCAATAGTACAGGTCAGTAGTGGTAGTACAGGTCAGTAGTACAGGTCAGTAGTGGTAGTACAGGTCAGTAGTGGTAGTACAGGTCAGTAGTACAGGTCAGTAGTACAGGTCAATAGTACAGGTCAGTAGTGGTAGTACAGGTCAGTAGTACAGGTCAGTAGTACAGGTCAGTAGTACAGGTCAGTAGTACAGGTCAATAGTACAGGTCAGTAGTGGTAGTACAGGTCAGTAATACAGGTCAGTAGTACAGGTCAATAGTACAGGTCAGTAGTGGTAGTACAGGTCAGTAGTACAGGTCAGTAGTACAGGTCAATAGTACAGGTCAGTAGTGGTAGTACAGGTCAGTAGTACAGGTCAGTAGTACAGGTCAATAGTACAGGTCAGTAGTGCTAGTACAGGTCAGTAGTGCAGGTCAGTAGTACAGGTCAGTAGTACAGGTCAGTAGTACAGGTCAGTAGTGCAGGTCAGTAGTACAGGTCAGTAGTACAGGTCAGTAGTACAGGTCAGTAGTACAGGTCAGTAGTGCAGGTCAGTAGTACAGGTCAGTAGTACAGGTCAGTAGTACAGGTCAGTAGTACAGGTCAGTAGTGCAGGTCAGTAGTACAGGTCAGTAGTACAGGTCAGTAGTACAGGTCAGTAGTGCAGGTCAGTAGTACAGGTCAGTAGTACAGGTCAGTAGTACAGGTCAGTAGTGCAGGTCAGTAGTACAGGTCAGTAGTACAGGTCAGTAGTACAGGTCAGTAGTGCAGGTCAGTTTAATTTTTAAATTTTTTATTTCACCTTTATTTAACCAGTGAGGCCAGTTGAGAACAAGTTATCATTTACAACTCTGACCTGGCCAAGATAAAGCAAAGCAGTTCGACACACACAACAACACAGAGTCACACATGGAATAAAACAAACATACAGTCAATAATACAGTAGAACAAAAGAAAACAAAAAGTCTATATACAGTGAGTGCAAATGAGGTAAGTTAAGGAAATAAATAGGCCATGGTGGCGAAGTAATTACAATATAGCAATTAAACACTGGAATGGTAGATGTGCAGAAGATGAATGTGCAGGTAGAGATACTGGGGTGCAAAGGAGCAAAATAAATAAATAAATACCAGTATGGGGAGGAGGTAGGTACGACGCTGGGCCAAACCCTCCCCTAACCCGGAAGACGTTGGGCCAATTGTGCACCACCTCATGGGTCTGTAGTGACACCTCTAGAACTGAGATGCAGTGCCTTAGACCGCTGCACCACTCGGGAGCCCCACATCATTGTAGCTTACCGTCACAAATGAAGCATTTCACCCTTCATCATAGAGACAACAGAAAAGGCTTTCCCTGGTGATTTCAACATGTGCATATTGTATATCAGACAGGAATGATAACAGGACCTGACTGGAACACAAGGGTGACCAGGCCGTTAATGGAATGATAACAAGACTGGAACACAAGGGTGATCAGTCCATTAATGGAATGATAACAGGACTGGAACACAAGGGTGATCAGTCCGTTAATGGAATGATAACAGGACTGGAACACAAGGGTGATCAGTCCGTTAATGGAATGATAACAGGACTTGACTGGAACACAAGGGTGACCAGGCCGTTAATGGAATGATAACAGGACTGGAGCACAAGGGTGACCAGTCCGTTAATGGAATGATAACAGGACTGGAACACAAGGGTGACCAGTCCATTAATGGAATGATAACAGGACTTGACTGGAACACAAGGGTGATCAGTCCGTTAATGGAATGATAACAGGACTGGAACACAAGGGTGACCAGTCCGTTAATGGAATGATAACAGGACTGGAACACAAGGGTGATCAGTCCATTAATGGAATGATAACAGGACTGGAACACAAGGGTGATCAGGCTGTTAATGGAATGATAACAGGACTGGAACACAAGGGTGATCAGACCATTAATGGAATGATAACAGGACTGGAACACAAGCGTGATCAGTCCGTTAATGGAATGATAACAGGACTGGAACACAAGGGTGATCAGTCCGTTAATGGAATGATAACAGGACTTGACTGGAACACAAGGGTGATCAGTCCGTTAATGGAATGATAACAGGACTGGAACACAAGGGTGACCAGTCCGTTAATGGAATGATAACAGGACTGGAACACAAGGGTGACCAGTCCATTAATGGAATGATAACAGGACTTGACTGGAACACAAGGGTGATCAATCCGTTAATGGAATGATAACAGGACTGGAACACAAGGGTGACCAGTCCGTTAATGGAATGATAACAGGACTGGAACACAAGGGTGATCAGTCCATTAATGGAATGATAACAGGACTGGAACACAAGGGTGATCAGGCCGTTAATGGAATGATAACAGGACAAGACTGGAACACAAGGGTGATCAGTCCGTTAATGGAATGATAACAGGACTGGAACACAAGGGTGATCAGTCCGTTAATGGAATGATAACAGGACAAGACTGGAACACAAGGGTGATCAGTCCGTTAATGGAATGATAACAGGACAAGACTGGAACACAAGGGTGATCAGTCCATTAATGGAATGATAACAGGACTGGAACACAAGGGTGACCATTCCATTAATGGAATGATAACAGGACTGGAACACAAGGGTGACCAGTCCATTAATGGAATGATAACAGGACTGGAACACAAGGGTGACCAGTCCATTAATGGAATGATAACAGGACTGGACACAAGGGTGACCAGTCCGTTAATGGAATGATAACAAGACTTGAACACAAGGGTGACCAGTCCGTTAATGGAATGATAACAGGACAGGAACACAAGGGTGACCAGTCCGTTAATGGAATGATAAGACGATTGGAACACAAGGGTGATCAGTCCGTTAATGGAATGATAACAGGACCTGACTGGAACACAAGGGTGACCAGTCCATTAATGGAATGATAACAGGACTGGAACACAAGGGTGACCAGGCCGTTAATGGAATGATAACAGGACCTGACTGGAACACAAGGGTGACCAGTCCGTTAATGGAATGATAACAGGACTGGAACACAAGGGTGCCCAGTCCATTAATGGAATGATAACAGGACTGGAACACAAGGGTGACCAGGCCGTTAATGGAATGATAACAGGACCTGACTGGAACACAAGAGTGATCAGTCCGTTAATGGAATGATAACAGGACTGGAACACAAGGGTGATCAGTCCGTTAATGGAATGATAACAGGACTGGAACACAAGGGTGATCAGTCCGTTAATGGAATGATAACAGGACTGGAACACAAGGGTGATCAGTCCGTTAATGGAATGATAACAGGACTGGAACACAAGGGTGACCAGTCCGTTAATGGAATGATAACAAGACTGGAACACAAGGGTGACCAGTCCGTTAATAGAATGATAACAGGACTGGAACACAAGGGTGATCAGTCCGTTAATGGAATGATAACAGGACTGGAACACAAGGGTGACCAGGCCGTTAATGGAATGATAACAGGACTGGAACACAAGGGTGATCAGTCCATTAATGGAATGATAACAGGACAAGACTGGAACACAAGGGTGATCAGTCCGTTAATGGAATGATAACAGGACTGGAACACAAGGGTGAGCAGGCCGTTAATGGAATGATAACAGGACAAGACTGGAACACAAGGGTGATCAGTCCGTTAATGGAATGATAACAGGACAAGACTGGAACACAAGGGTGATCAGCCCGTTAATGGAATGATAACAGGACAAGACTGGAACACAAGGGTGACCAGGCCGTTAATGGAATGATAACAGGACTGGAACACAAGGGTGATCAGCCCGTTAATGGAATGATAACAATACTGGAACACAAGGGTGATCAGCCCGTTAATGGGATCTGTCTGTTCATCAGCAAGGCAAGCACAGATTGTGCACTAGAGGTTCCCGGGAGACAGGAGCTGACAGTAACCATGAAACACCAGTCCAGGAACATATTTAGGTTTCCTTCTTCTCTGTGCTACAGCCACCATTTGAACAGCGGAAGGAGATGATAGTGGCTGGTGGGTTATAGTGGTATCCAGACCGTACTACACTCGGCGGGTGTCCCAGTTAGTCAAGTGTAAGGCAGCCATCTGTGCCTAGTGTGGGGCCACCCTCTCTGCAGCTGAGCAGGGCTGGAACTACAACTGAAATAAATGGGGGCGTCCCGAGTGGCACAGAGGTCTAAAACACTGCATCACAGTGCTAGAGGCGTCACTACAGACCCGGGTTCGATCCCTGGGCTGTGAAGACCCATGAAGACTATACACAGACAGTGTTCCATCAGGTAGACTATACACAGACAGTGTTCCATCAGGTAGACTATACACATAGACCGTGTTCCATCAGGTAGACGATACACAGACAGTGTTCCATCAGGTAGACTATACACATAGACCGTGTTCCATCAGGTAGACTATACACACAGACAGTGTTCCATCAGGTAGACTATACACATAGACCGTGTTCCATCAGGTAGACTATACACACAGACAGTGTTCCATCAGGTAGACTATACACATAGACCGTGTTCCATCAGGTAGACTATACACAGACAGTGTTCCATCAGGTAGACTATACACATAGACAGTGTTCCATCAGGTAGACTATACACACAGACAGTGTTCCATCAGGTAGACTATACACATAGACAGTGTTCCATCAGGTAGACTATACACATAGACCGTGTTCCATCAGGTAGACTATACACATAGACCGTGTTCCATCAGGTAGACTATACACACAGACAGTGTTCCATCAGGTAGACTATACACATAGACCGTGTTCCATCAGGTAGACTATACACATAGACAGTGTTCCATCAGGTAGACTATACACATAGACCGTGTTCCATCAGGTAGACTATACACATAGACAGTGTTCCATCAGGTAGACTATACACATAGACCGTGTTCCATCAGGTAGACTATACACAGACAGTGTTCCATCAGGTAGACGATACACAGACAGTGTTCCATCAGGTAGACTATACACATAGACCGTGTTCCATCAGGTAGACTATACACATAGACAGTGTTCCATCAGGTAGACTATACACATAGACCGTGTTCCATCAGGTAGACTATACACAGACAGTGTTCCATCAGGTAGACTATACACATAGACAGTGTTCCATCAGGTAGACTATACACATAGACCGTGTTCCATCAGGTAGACGATACACAGACAGTGTTCCATCAGGTAGACTATACACATAGACCGTGTTCCATCAGGTAGACGATACATAGACAGTGTTCCATCAGGTAGACTATACACATAGACCGTGTTCCATCAGGTAGACTATACACATAGACAGTGTTCCATCAGGTAGACTATACACATAGACAGTGTTCCATCAGGTAGACTATACACATAGACAGTGTTCCATCAGGTAGACTATACACATAGACAGTGTTCCATCAGGTAGACTATACACATAGACAGTGTTCCATCAGGTAGACTATACACATAGACAGTGTTCCATCAGGTAGACTATACACATAGACAGTGTTCCATCAGGTAGACTATACACATAGACAGTGTTCCATCAGGTAGACTATACACATAGACAGTGTTCCATCAGGTAGACTATACACATAGACAGTGTTCCATCAGGTAGACTATACACACAGACAGTGTTCCATCAGGTAGACTATACACATAGACAGTGTTCCATCAGGTAGACTATACACATAGACCGTGTTCCATCAGGTAGACTATACACATAGACCGTGTTCCATCAGGTAGACTATACACAGACAGTGTTCTATCCCATTCTATTCAACCCTATCCCATTCTATTCAACCCTATCCCATTCTATTCTATTCTATCCCATTCTATTCAACCCTATCCCATTCTATTCAACCCTATCCCATTCTATTCAACCCTATCCCATTCTATTCTATTCTATCCCATTCTATTCTATCCCATTCTATTCAACCCTATCCCATTCTATTCTATTCTATCCCATTCTATTCCAACCCTATCCCATTATATTCTATTCTATTCTATCCCATTCTATTCTATTCTATCCCATTCTATTCTATTCTATCCCATTCTATTGAACCCTATCCCATTCTATTCTATTCTATCCCATTCTATTATATTCTATCCCATTCTATTCCAACCCTATCCCATTATATTCTATTCTATCCCATTCTATTCAATCCTATCCCATTCTATTATATCCCATTCTATTCAATCCTATCCCATTCTATTATATTCTATCCCATTCTATCCAATTCTATTCTATTCTATCCAGTCGACGGTAATCCTTTGCGTCCCTATCAAGAGTCTCTCGATTGATCATTTATTCTCAAGGTCACTGGGTTTAAAATAATCGTCACGATGATGCGGTGTGCCTTCACGTCCTCCCTTTTCCCAACTCTTCTCCTCGGCTACACGCACACTGTTGCGGTCACTGGAAATGTACCGTTAGGTTGTACATGCAAATCCCTGGACCTACCACTAGAGGACATAGATCCTTGTTATTCCCTTTTTTACGAGTCGTTTCCATAATCACCAACCAGCCCTTCTCTTCCCCCCTCCGTTGCTCGTTTGCTCCCCCTCTCTCTCCTTACTCTTCACCTCAAAGGGACACCAACGCTAGTAACACACCAGCAGGTTGGCGAAGCAGACTGTCAAGCGACAAGGACACGAGAGGGAAAAGCTATTTTTAACCCCAGATATTATCCATCTGAAATAACGGAAACTGCACAACACGGTACGTGAATAGTGGGTTAACTATTAGAATGGAAGTATTTCTGACACAGCATTGTCTTTATATGGATAACGGAGAAATGATAGTAGCCTGCTCTAATTTACCCTACCTGAGAAATATGGATGCATGTTGACTTTTGAGGAATCACAATTTTTTTTTGTTGCATTACAAAATGTTGTGAGTAACATTTATGTTATTTTGTGGCAATCTCTTCCTCTCAGTAAACAGCACATCATTTCCCGTTGTGTGCCAAGATATGATTGTGATGTGACGTGAATAGCCTTTGATTTGACGTATGGAAGATGGTTGAAGTAACAGTATACCCGTAGCCCATCAATTAAATAGCGCTGTGGTTATTGCGACTCTTTGCCGCCTCTCCACATGCTATAACGTAGGCTACAATGGGCCGACCGATCTGACATCCAACGCCTCTGCTGGTAGCCGTGAGGACACGGATTTGCTCGGGAAATGCTGATTTGGTAGCTCTGACCGGGTCCAGATGTGTTTTTATCCCCGGGTTAGCGGTTCATGTTTCCCTCCCAGGCCATGTAGACCTGTAGCAGGCAGGCTGCGTGTGTCTGGTTAGAGGGAGGGCGTGATGATTGTCGTGACCGCCTGAAGTCAACGTCAGATGCCGGTGTGTGCGCGACAGCGAATGGGAGAGAAGGAGAGTGCGTGAGTAGAGGATATTACAACTCAAATTGCGGCAGTTGTGATCATCCGTAATTGCGTGTGTGTGTGTGTGTGTGTGTGTGTGTGTGTGTGTGTGTAGTGTGACCTTTGGCTTATTATCCATTCTGCTACATTCAAGACTTGTAGCACGATTTGAATTCTAGCATGTCAGACACTGCAGGACTGTAGGATGGTGCGAGACAGTACCATTCAGGTGGTCGACCATTCTATTGCAGCTGTGAAATGATTTGAGTCCTGTCCTCGGACTGATAACCTGTGATATCCATGCCTTTGAACACAGGAGGTAGCTGAGGGGAGAACGGCTCATTATAATTGGCTGGAACCGAGTGAATAGAATGGTGTCAAACACATGGGAACCATATGTTAGAAGTGCTGGATGCCATTCCAGCCACTACTATGAGCCTGTCCTCCCCAATTACCGGCCGCCCGCCTTTGATGAATGGAAAGAAGGATGCCTATCTGTTTGGGTTGGTAATGTCAAATCAAATTGTATTAGTCACATGTGCCGAATACATCAGGTGTAGTAGACCTTACAGTGAAATGCTGAATACAACAGTGAAATGCTTACTTACGAGCCCCTAACCAACAATGCAGTACAAATAAGAATAAGAAATTAAAGTAACAAGTAATTAAAGAGCAGCAGTAAAATAACAATAGTGAGACTATTTGCAGGAGGGTAACGGTACAGAGTCAATGGCGCTCCGGTACCGCTTGCCATGTTGTAGTAGAGAGAACAGTCTATGACTAAGGTGGCTGGAGTCTTTGGCAATTTGTAGGGCCTTCCTCTGACACCGCCTGGTATAGAGGTCCTGGATGGCAGGAAGCTTTGCCCCAGTGATGTACTGGGCCGTTCACACTACCCTCTGTAGTGCCTTGCGGTTGGAGGCCGAGCAGTTGCCATACCAGGCAGTGATGCAACCCGTCAGGATGCTCTCGATGGTGCAGCTGTAGAACTTTTTGAGGATCTGAGGACCCATGCCAAATCTTTTCAGTCTCCTAAGGGGGAATAGGTTTCGTCGTGGACCATGTTTGTTTGTTGGTGATGTGGACACCAAGGAACTTGAAGCTCTCAACCTGCTCCACTATATCCCCGTTGATGAGAATGGGGGCGTGCTCGGTCCTCTTTTTCCTGTAGTCCACAATCATCTTCTTTGTCTTGATCACGTTGAGGGAGAGGTTGTTGTCCTGGCACCACACGGTCAGGTCTCTGACCTCCTCCCTATAGGCTGTCTCATCATTGTTGGTGAACAGGCCTTCCATTGTTGTGTCATCAGCAAACTTAATGATGGCGTCGGAGTCGTAACTGGCCGTGCAGTCATGAGTAAACAGGGAGTACAGGATGGGACTGAGCATGCACCCCTGAGGGTCACCCGTGTTGAGGATCAGCGTGGCAGATGTTGTTACATACCCTTACCACCTGGGAGCGGCCCGTCAGGAAGTCCAGGATCCAGTTGCAGAGGGAGGTGTTTAGTCCCAGGGTAGGAGTAAGCATTTTCCTGTTTGCTTATGGCGGAACACAGCTCATTGAGGGTGTTCTTAGTGCCAGGCTCACTGTGGTGGTATGTAGACAGCTATGAAAAATATAGATGAAAACTCTCTTGATAAATAGTGTGGTCTTCAGCTTATCATGAGATACTCTACCTCAGGCGAGCAAAACCTGCATCCCTGCTTTGATGCACCTGTACTGACCTCGCTTTCTGGATGATAGCGGGGTGAACAGGCAGTGGCTCGGGTGGTTGTTGTCCTTGATGATCTTTATGGCCTTCCTGTGACATCGGGTGGTGTAGGTGTCCTGGAGGGCAGGTAGTAGTGTGATGCGTTGTGCAGACCTCACTAGCAGTTGCCGTACCAGGCGATGATACAGCCCGACAGGATGCTCTCGATTGTGCATCTGTAGAAGTTTGTGAGTGCTTTTGGTGACAAGCCGAATTTCTTCAGCCTCCTGAGGTTGAAGAGGCGCTGCTGCGCCTTCTTCACCCCGCTGTCTGTGTGGGTGGACCAATTCAGTTTGTCCGTGATGTGTACGCCGAGGAACTTAAAACTTACTACCCTTTCCACTACTGTCCCGTTGACGTGGATAGGGGGTGCTCCCTCTGCTGTTTCCTGAAGTCCACGATCATCTCCTTTGTTTTGTTGACGTTGAGTGTGAGGTTATTTTCCTGACACCACACTCCGAGGGCCCTCACCTCCTCCCTGTAGGTCGTCTCGTCGTTATTGGTAATCAAGCCTACCACTGTAGTGTCGTCTGCAAACTTGATGATTGAGTTGGAGGCGTGCGTGGCCACGCAGTCGTGGGTGAACAGGGAGTACAGGAGAGGGCTCAGAACGCACCCTTGTGGGGCCCCAGTGTTGAGGATCAGCGGGGAGGAGATGTTGTTGCCTACCCTCACCACCTGGGGGCGGCCCGTCGGGAAGTACAGTACCCAGTTGCACAGGGCGGGGTCGAGACCCAGGGTCTCAAGCTTGATGATGAGTTTGGAGGGTACTATGCTGTTAAATGCTGAGCTGTAGTCGATGAACAGCATTCTCACATAGGTATTCCTCATGTCCAGATGGGTTAGGGCAGTGTGCAGTGTGGTTGCGATTGCGTCGTCTGTGGACCTATTTGGGCGGTAAGCAAATTGGAGTGGGTCTAGGGTGTCAGGTAGGGTGGAGGTGATATGGTCCTTGACTAGTCTCTCAAAGCACTTCATGATGACGGAATTGAGTGATACGGAGCGGTAGTCGTTTAGCTCAGTTACCTTAGCTTTCTTGGGAACAGGAACAATGGTGGCCCTCTTGAAGCATGTGGGGACAACAGACTGGTATAGGGATTGATTGAATATGTCCGTAAACACACCGGCCAGCTGGTCTGTGCATGCTCTGAGGGTGCGGCTGGGGATGCCGTCTGGGCCTGCAGCCTTGCGAGGGTTGACACGTTTAAATGTTTTCACGCCGGCATCCCCATCCCCAGTTTTCAATACCTGACCACTGTGACTGACCCAAACTTAAGGAAAGCGTTGAGGCAGACATGGCTCTCAAGAGAAGACAGGCTATGTGCTCACTGCCCACAAAATGAGGTGGAAACTGAGCTGCACTTCCTAACCTCCTGCCCAATGTTTGACCATATTAGAGACACATATTTCCCTCAGATTACACAGATCCACAAGGAATTTGAAAACAAATCCAATTTTGATAAACTCCCATATCTACTGGGTGAAATTCCACAGTGTTTCATCACAGCAGCAAGATGTGTGACCTGTTGCCACAAGAAAAGGGCAACCAGTGAAGAACAAACATGATTTTTTATTTATTTTCCCTTTTGTACTTTAATTATTTGCACATCGCTATAACACAGTACTTAGCCTAGGTGGAGAGAGAGAGAGGAAGAGAGACAGAGGCAGAGAGACAGAGGCAGAGAGACAGAGGCAGAGAGAGAGAGAGGAAGAGAGACAGAGGCAGAGAGACAGAGATATGACAGAGGCAGACGGAGAGAAGACAGAGGCAGATGTAGAGATGGGAGAGGCAGACAGAGAGAAGGGAGAGGCAGACGGAGAGATGGGAGAGGCAGAGAGACAGCGGCAGAGAGACAGAGGCAGAGAGACAGAGAGAAGACAGAGGCAGACGGAGAGAAGACAGAGGCAGACGTAGAGATGGGAGAGGCAGACAGAGAGAAGGGAGAGGCAGACGGAGAGATGGGAGAGGCAGACAGAGAGATGGGAGAGGTAGACAGAGAAAAGGGAGAGGCAGACAGAGAGAAGTGAGAGGCAGACGGAGAGATGGGAGAGGCAGACAGAGAGATGGGAGAGGCAGACGGAGAGATGGAAGAGGCAGATGGAGAGATGGGAGAGGCAGACAGAGAGATGGGAGAGGCAGACAGAGAGAAGACAGAGGCAGACAGAAGGAAGGGAGAGGCAGACAGAGAGATGGGCGAGGCAGACGTAGAGATGGGAGAGGCAGACAGAGAGATGGGAGAGGCAGACAGAGAGATGGGAGAGGCAGACAGAGAGATGGGAGAGGCAGATGGAGAGATGGGAGAGGCAGACAGAGGGAAGGGAGAGGCATACAGAGAGAAGACAGAGGCAGACAGAGGGAAGGGAGAGGCAGACAGAGAGATGGGCGAGGCAGACGTAGAGATGGGAGAGGCAGACAGAGAGATGGGAGAGGCAGACAGAGAGATGGGAGAGGCAGACAGAGAGAAGACAGAGGCAGACAGAGAGATGGGAGAGGCAGACAGAGAGATGGGAGAGGCAGACAGAGAGAAGGGAGAGGCAGACGGAGAGATGGGAGAGGCAGACAGAGAGATGGGAGAGGCAGACAGAGAGATGGGAGAGGCAGACAGAGGGATGGGAGAGGCAGACAGAGAGATTGGAGAGGCAGACGCAGAGATGGGAGAGGCAGACAGAGAGAAGACAGAGGCAGGCAGAGAGAAGACAGAGGCAGACAGAGGGAAGGGAGAGGCAGACAGAGAGATGGGAGAGGCAGACGTAGAGATGGGAGAGGCAGACAGAGAGATGGGAGAGGCAGACAGAGAGATGGGAGAGGCAGACAGAGAGAAGACAGAGGCAGCAAACAGAGAGAAGACAGAGGCAGACGGAGAGATGGGAGAGGCAGACAGAGAGATGGGAGAGGCAGACAGAGAGATGGGAGAGGCAGACAGAGGGAAGGGAGAGGCAGACAGTGGGAAGGGAGAGGCAGACAGAGAGATGGAAGAGGCAGACAGAGAGATGGGAGAGGCAGACAGAGAGAAGGGAGAGGCAGACAGAGAGAAGACAGAGGCAGACAGAGAGATGGGAGAGGCAGACAGAGAGATGGGAGAGGCAGACAGAGAGAAGACAGAGGCAGACAGAAGGAAGGGAGAGGCAGACAGAGAGATGGGCGAGGCAGACGTAGAGATGGGAGAGGCAGACAGAGAGATGGGAGAGGCAGACAGAGAGATGGGAGAGGCAGACAGAGAGATGGGAGAGGCAGATGGAGAGATGGGAGAGGCAGACAGAGGGAAGGGAGAGGCATACAGAGAGAAGACAGAGGCAGACAGAGGGAAGGGAGAGGCAGACAGAGAGATGGGCGAGGCAGACGTAGAGATGGGAGAGGCAGACAGAGAGATGGGAGAGGCAGACAGAGAGATGGGAGAGGCAGACAGAGAGATGGGAGAGGCAGACAGAGAGAAGACAGAGGCAGACAGAGAGATGGGAGAGGCAGACAGAGAGATGGGAGAGGCAGACAGAGAGATGGGAGAGGCAGACAGAGAGAAGGGAGAGGCAGACGGAGAGATGGGAGAGGCAGACAGAGAGATGGGAGAGGCAGACAGAGAGATGGGAGAGGCAGACAGAGGGATGGGAGAGGCAGACAGAGAGATTGGAGAGGCAGACGCAGAGATGGGAGAGGCAGACAGAGAGAAGACAGAGGCAGGCAGAGAGAAGACAGAGGCAGACAGAGGGAAGGGAGAGGCAGACAGAGAGATGGGAGAGGCAGACAGAGAGATGGGAGAGGCAGACGTAGAGATGGGAGAGGCAGACAGAGAGATGGGAGAGGCAGACAGAGAGATGGGAGAGGCAGACAGAGAGAAGACAGAGGCAGCAAACAGAGAGAAGACAGAGGCAGACGGAGAGATGGGAGAGGCAGACAGAGAGATGGGAGAGGCAGACAGAGAGATGGGAGAGGCAGACAGAGGGAAGGGAGAGGCAGACAGTGGGAAGGGAGAGGCAGACAGAGAGATGGAAGAGGCAGACAGAGAGATGGGAGAGGCAGACAGAGAGAAGGGAGAGGCAGACAGAGAGAAGACAGAGGCAGACAGAGAGATGGGAGAGGCAGACAGAGAGATGGGAGAGGCAGACAGAGAGAAGACAGAGGCAGCAAACAGAGAGAAGACAGAGGCAGACGGAGAGATGGGAGAGGCAGACAGAGAGATGGGAGAGGCAGACAGAGAGATGGGAGAGGCAGACAGAGGGAAGGGAGAGGCAGACAGAGGGAAGGGAGAGGCAGACAGAGAGATGGAAGAGGCAGATAGAGAGATGGGAGAGGCAGACAGAGAGATGGGAGAGGCAGACAGAGAGATGGGAGAGGCAGACAGAGAGATGGGAGAGGCAGACAGAGAGATGGGAGAGGCAGACAGAGAGGAGACAGACGCAGCAAACAGAGATAAGACAGAGGCAGACAGAGAGATGGGAGAGGCAGACAGAGAGATGGGAGAGGCAGACAGAGAGATTGGAGAGGCAGACAGAGAGATGGGAGAGGCAGACAAAAAGAAGGGAGAGGCAGACAGAGGGAAGGGAGAGATAGACAGAGATATGGGATGGATAAATAATGACAGAGAGATGAAATTCAGTGGTATTAGGTTTATAACCTTTCCTTCATCAGGAAGTAGTCATCTGATGTATTTGCGACACCACAAATATGATCCTTCCTGTTGCATAACTTTCTAACTGTCTCCATAAATAGAATCACACTCCAGTGTCGACTCCAAACCAGGTATTAGAATCCATGACAACCGCCGTTCCGGTGCAGGGAGTCCTTTCAAAAGACAGACTTGATACAAAAGTAATGTAGAGATGGTATAGTCCTGTGAGACTACGTTGGCTATGTAGAGATGGTATAGTCCTGTAGAGATGGTATAGTCCTGTAGAGATGGTATCAGGGAAAATAACCTCACACTCAACATCAACAAAACTAAGGAGATGATTGTGGACTTCAGGAAACAGCAGAGGGAACACCCCCCTATCCACATCGATGGAACAGTAGTGGAGAGGGTAGTAAGTTTTAAGTTCCTCGGCGTACACATCACAGACAAACTGAATTGGTCCACCCAGACAGACAGCATCGTGAAGAAGGCGCAGCAGCGCCTCTTCAACCTCAGGAGGCTGAAGAAATTCGGCTTGTCACCAAAAGCACTCACAAACTTCTACAGATGCACAATCGAGAGCATCCTGGCGGGCTGTATCACCGCCTGGTACTGCAACTGCTCCGCCCACAACCGTAAGGCTCTCCAGAGGGTAGTGAGGTCTGCACAACGCATCACCGGGGGCAAACTACCTGCCCTCCAGGACACCTACACCACCCAATGTCACAGGAAGG
Organism: Oncorhynchus mykiss; assembly: GCF_013265735.2. Taxonomy (NCBI): domain Eukaryota; kingdom Metazoa; phylum Chordata; class Actinopteri; order Salmoniformes; family Salmonidae; genus Oncorhynchus; species Oncorhynchus mykiss. The sequence goes on from NC_048566.1 coordinate 101,621,435, forward strand.
CCATAAAGATCATCAAGGACAACAACCACCCGAGCCACTGCCTGTTCACCCCGCTATCATCCAGAAGGCGAGGTCAGTACAGGTGCATCAAAGCTGGGACCGAGAGACTGAAAAACAGCTTCTATCTCAAGGCCATCAGACTGTTAAACAGCCACCACTAACATTGAGTGGCTGCTGCCAACACACTGACTCAACTCCAGCCACTTTAATAATGGGAATTGATGGGAAATGATGTAAATATATCACTAGCCACTTTAAACAATACTACCTAATATAATGTTTACATACCCTACATTATTCATCTCATATGTATACGTATATACTGTATTCTATATCATCTACTGCATCTTTATGTAATACATGTATCACTAGCCACTTTAACTATGCCACTTTGTTTACATACTCATCTCATATGTATATACTGCACTCAATACCATCTACTGTATCTTGCCTATGCCGCTCTGTACCATCACTCATTCAGAGTTTCAGTTGGTAAAGTAGAGATGGTATAGTCCTGTGAGAGTGTCAGTTGGTAAAGTAGAGATGGTATAGTCCTGTGAGACTACGTTCATTGGTAATGTAGAGATGGTATAGTCCTGTGAGACTACGTTGGTAATGTAGAGATGGTATAGTCCTGTGAGACTCCGTTCATTGGTAATGTAGAGATGGTATAGTCATGTGAGACTCCGTTCATTGGTAATGTAGAGATGGTATAGGTCAGAGAGCGTTTGAGAGGCAGGTTTATGATACGCTCCTAGGCTCCGCTTGTGTTTGCAGTTCAGAATGTGCAGCTCAGGGTTGTGAGGTGCTGACAACAGTCACTGGCAGGGAACTTGTAAACAACAAGTGTGAACCCTTAGCCCAGGGTTAACAAATGCTTGTGTGAAAACACAGGCTAATCTAGCCTGGGACCAGTCTAGCATGGGCCTAATCTAGCCTGGGGCCAGTCTAGCCTGGGGCTAATCTAGCCTGGGGCCAGTCTAGCCTGGGGCCAGTCTAGCCTGGGGCTAATCTAGCCTGGGGCTAAGAACAATGCAGTGTTCTTCTATCAGTAGTCAGGTCAGAAGAGAGAGATAGGTTGTGTGACTGCCAGAGATTATCGATTTACAAGGCTTCCATGCTCATCCAGAGGCGGCACTCCTAGTGGTCGGGGACTTTAAAGCAGGGAAACTTAAATCTGTTTCACCTCATTTCTACCAGCATGTTACATGTGTAACCAGAGGAGAAAAAAACTCTAGACCACCAGCCTTTCAAAGCACCTCATGACTACAGATGTGAGTGCTACAGGTAGTCATTTAGACAGGTTATCTTAGTGTTCTTGGGCACAGGGACTATGGTGGTCTGCTTGAAACATGTTGAAACATGTTGGTATTACAGACTTGGTCAGGGACAGGTTGAAAATGTCAGTGAAGACACTTGCCAAGCAGAGTATATGTCCTGGTAATATGTCTGGTCCTGCGGCCTTGTGACTGTTGACCTGTTTAAAGGTCTTATTCACATTGGCTACGGAGAGCGTGATCGCACAGTTGTCCGAAACAGCTGGTGCTCTCATGCATGCTTCAGTATTGCTTGCCTCGAAGCGCGCATAGAAGTCATTTAGCTCGTCTGGTATTCTCGTGTCACCGGGCAGCTCATGGCTGTGCTTCCCATTGTAGTCCGTAATAGTTTGCAAGCCCTGCCACATCCGACGAGCATCGGAGCCGGTGTAGGATTCAATCTTAACCCTGTATTGTTTGATGGTTAGTCGGAGGGCATAGCTGGATTTCTTATAAGCGTCTGAATTTCCCTCTCCTTGAAAGTGGCAGCTCTAACCTTTAGCTCGGTGACAATGTTGCCTGTAATCCATGGCTTCTGGTTGGGATATGTACGTACGGTCAATGTGGGGACGACGTCGTCGATGCACTTATTAATGAAGCCGGTAACTGAGGTGGTGTACTCCTCAATGCCATCGGATGAATCCCGAAAGTTATTCCAGTCTGTGCTAGTGAAACAGTCCTGTAGTTTAGCATCCGTTTCATCGGCCCACTTCTGTATTGAGCGCATCACTGGTACTTCCTGTTTGAGTTATTGCTTGTAAGCAGGAATCAAGAGGATAGAGTTATTGTCAGATTTGCCAAATGGAGGGCGAGGCAGAGCTTGTTTTTGTTTGGTTATGACCTTACACAGCTCGTTGAGTGTGGTCTTATTGCCAGCATCGGTTTGTGGTGGTAAATAGACAGCTAAGATGAAAACTCTCTAGGTCAATAGTGTGGTCTACAGCTTATCATGAAATCCTCTACGTCAGGCGAGAAAAACCTTGAGACTTCCTTAATATTAGAGATTGCAGCTGTTGCTGACAAAGAGACACACCCCCCCCTTGAGTCTCCCCACCGATTCCCTTTGAAGTGAACTTTTGACCAGGGTGGAATACAGTCCCTTCACAAAGACTAATTCCACATATTGTTTTGTTACAGACTGAATTCAAAATGGACTTCTTCCTCACCCGTCTACACACAATACCCTATTATGACAAAGTGAAAACATGTTTTTAGAAATACACTAATATCTCATTTACACAAGTATTTACACCCCTGAGTCACCTTTGGCAGCGATTACAGCTCTGAGTGTTTCTGGGGTAAATCTCTAAGAGCATTGTGCAACTTTTGCCCGTTATTCTTTAAAGAATTCTTCAAACTCTGTCAAATTGGTCAAATGCTTGTCACTGCTAGACAACCATTTGCAGGTATTGCAGTAGATTTTCAAGTAGATTGAAGTCAAAACTGTAACTCGGCCACTGTCTTCTTGGTAAGCAACTCAAGTGTAGATTTGTGTTTTAGGTTATTGTCCTGCTGAAAGGTGAAATCTCTCAGTGTCTGGTTGAAAGCAGACTGAACCAGGTTTTCCTCTAGGATTTTTCCCGTGCTTAGCTCCATTCAGTTGATTTTTTATCCTGAAAAACTCCCCAGTCCTTAACGATTACAAGAATACCCATAACATGATGCAGCCATCATTGTGCTTGGTGTGAGTGGTACTCAGTAATGTGTTGTATTGGGTTTGCCCCAAATATTTTCAGGACAAAAAGTGAACTGCTTAGGAACATGTTTTGCAGTATTACTTTAGTGCCATGTTGCAAACAGGATGCATGTTTAGTCATCTTTCAGACAGGATAGACTATCTATCAATCATTCATTCATTCACTGCACCCAGCCTGCCACGGGAGTTGCTGGTCCGCGATGAGACAAACCCGGACGAAGCTAGGCCAATTGTGCATCGCACCACGGACCTCCCCGTCGCAGCCGGTTGGTTACGAACCCAGAGTCTCTGGTAGTACTGTGCCCTCAACCACTGCGCCACCCGGGAGGCCCTTGACTAATGTTTTTAGGAGTGCGACTGCATCTAGGGTATTACGCAAGGTTCAATTTAGATCTTCAGTTAGCTGGTTAACAGATTTTTGAACTCTGACGTCCTTGGGTAGGTGGAGGGAGTCTGGAAGGTAATCTAGGAATCTTTGGGTTGTCTGAGAATTTATAGCATGACTTTTGATGCTCCTTGGTTGGGGTCTGAGCAGATTATTTGTTGCGATTGCAAACATAATAAAATGGTGGTCCGACAATCCAGATGCATTATGTGTCATTAGAGCAGGTGTTCTTACAATCAATCATAACTTAATAGGGTCATATTGATTGGCTTGAAGGGCATTTTAGAGCGTGCAATATTTCCCTATAACTCACAGTATATCAACAGGGTAGAATTCAATGGCTTTACTTCATTCTATAACTCACAATATAATGAAACAGCAGGGAGCAGGTCTCGAACCCTCTACCTTCTAGCCCGAGGTCCCGCGCGCTATCGACTGTGCCGCAAAAGCATGCTCGTGCGGCAGCGTCGAAATTCCGCGCGTTTATAAACCCAGGGTCGTTACAATGTCAACACGGTAGAATTCAATGGCTTTACTTCATTCTTACATATTCTATGTTTGAGCTGCTTTTCAAAGCAAAAAAAAGTTGAATTGAAAACATTATTGTCATTTTTAAAAGGGATTTTCATACTTAGTAAGCTAGGACTGATGGTTTGGTTAGCTGAGCTAGCAAGTCTGTTTGGTTACCACGGCAACCACTGTAGCTATCTAGTAAACATGCTAGCTACTTCAGTGGATGTTGAACACATTTCTACCTGCAAATTAACACACTTCTAGAGGTAAATGTGTTTAATTATAGCCATGGTATAAAAGGGATAATCAACTCGGGTCTCTATTCGTTCTGTGGGAAAATAATGCAACTCTGTGGAAGGTCAGTTTTTCCTACTCCACTAAGCGCGTCGAGGAACACACCTTCCACGGCGTTCATTGATTTTCCATACAACGCATTGTATTATCGTTGTATTATCCTTTACTTATATAGTTACACGTTTATTTGCCTGGTGTAAATGAATTCTTCAGAATTCTTCATTCCCTATATAGTGCACTACTTTTATGGGTCCTTGTCAAAAGTAGTGCACGAGGGAATAAGGTTCTATAGGGCCCTGGTTAACAGTAGTGCACTATATAGGGAATAGGGTTCTATAGGGCTGTATCTGTAGTAATGTAGTACTGTAGTATCTGTTGTACTGTAGTAATGTAGTATCTGTAGTAATGTAGTATCTGTTGTACTGTAGTAATGTAGTATCTGTAGTAATGTAGTATCTGTTGTACTGTAGCACTCTAGTAATGTAGTATCTGTTGTACTGTAGCACTCTAGTAATGTAGTATCTATATACCGAGTCATGAAGCCTCAGTACGCATCATAATCAGTCAGCCAATACCGAGTCATGTATCATGTTCAGTCAGCCAATACGAGTCATGTAGCCTCAGTACGCATCATAATCAGTCAGCCAATACCGAGTCATGTAGCCTCAGTACGCATCATGTCCAGTCAGCCAATACCGAGTCATGTAGCCTCAGTACGCATCATAATCAGTCAGCCAATACCAAGTCATGTAGCCTCAGTACGCATCATAATCAGTCAGCCAATACCAAGTCATGTAGCCTCAGTACGCATCATAATCAGTCAGCCAATACCGAGTCATGTAGCCTCAGTACGCATCATAATCAGTCAGCCAATACCAAGTCATGTAGCCTCAGTACGCATCATAATCAGTCAGCCAATACCGAGTCATGTAGCCTCAGTACGCATCATAATCAGTCAGCCAATACCGAGTCATGTAGCCTCAGTACGCATCATAATCAGTCAGCCAATACCAAGTCATGTAGCCTCAGTACGCATCATAATCAGTCAGCCAATACCGAGTCATGTAGCCTCAGTACACATCATAATCAGTCAGCCAATACCGAGTCATGTAGCCTCAGTACGCATCATAATCAGTCAGTCATATACAGGCAGAGCAAAGTCATATCAAAAACGTTTTAAAAAGGCAGGATGATTGAAGAGTATGTGAACTAAAAATTCAAACCATGATCGAACAGCTGGAGTTTTGCTTGTTAGATTATTTCAGTTAGGTTATTTCAGTTAGATTATTCTATTTAGATTATTTCAGTTAGATTATTTCAGTTAGATTATTCTAGTTAAATTATTTCAATTAGATTATTCTACTGAGATTATTCTACTTAGATTATTCTAGTTAGATTATTCTAGTTAGATTATTCTAGTTAGATTATTTTTGTTAGATTATTTCAGTTAGATTATTTCGATTAGATTATTTTAGTTAGATTATTTTAGTTAGATTATTCTAGTTAGATTATTCTACTGAGATTATTCTACTTAGATTATTCTAGTTAGATTATTCTAGTTAGATTATTCTAGTTAGATTATTTTTGTTAGATTATTTCAGTTAGATTATTTCGATTATATTATTTTAGTTAGATTATTTTAGTTAGATTATTCTAGTTAGATTATTCTAGTTAGATTATTCCAATTAGATGATTCTAGTTAGATTATTTCAGTTAGATTATTTCAGTTAGATTATTCTAGTTAGATTATTCCAATTAGATGATTCTAGTTAGATTATTTCAGTTAGATTATTTCAGTTAGATTATTTTGGGATGACAGTCAGCAAGTGCATAATGTAGGCCTGTTGTAAGGATCAGACCCTGTGTCTTTCAGCATAGCACAGGTATTTTTTTATGGCCCAACTGTTGAGGATTTAATGGTGAGCAAGGGTCAGTTCAGTCAAGCCCTGACTGTTATCTGCCTCATTTAGGGCCTAGTTCTTTTGGCAACACTTTAACCAGGCTGGTTATCAGTTGATGTTCTGTATCTGTAGTCACTGCAGTTCAGTTGGAGTCCAGGGTCTTGTTCATTCGGCAACAAACGGAAGAAAACTGACTAAAAAAAGGGAGGGACACCTATCCTTGTCTAATAAGAAATCCCTGTTTACATTTTCTGTTGCAAAATGTTTTAAAATATTTTGTTACTGTTGTGACCTAATGAACAGAACCCTTGTTAGGGGGACTGACTGTAGCATTGTAGCTTAAAGAGTTCAATGTTCTGCTGTCCTGGTAACCAAGGTTGCATCCCAAATAGAACCCTATTCCCTATATAGTGCACTACTTTAGACCAGAGCCCTATAGAATCCTATTCCCTATATAGTGCACTACTTTAGACCAGAGCCCTATAGAACCCTATTCCCTATTATAGTGCACTACTTTAGACCAGAGCCCTATAGAACCCTATTCCCTATATAGTGCACTACTTTAGACCAGAGCCCTATAGAACCCTATTCCCTATATAGTGCACTACTTTAGACCAGAGCCCTATAGAACCCTATTCCCTATATAATGCACTACTTTAGATCTGGGCCTTATAGAACCCTATTCCCTAATAGTGCACTACTTTAGACCAGAGCCCTATGGGGGCTAGGGAGTAGGGTGCTATATGGTTCCTAGTCAGAAGTAGTGCACTACATAGGGAATAGAGCACAAGTTGGAACATAGGTAAGTTGCTTATTCAACATTTCTATTGTTATTTATCAGTGTTATCAGTCTTCAAAGTACAAAGTAAAGATAGGAAGTGTGTGTGGGTGTGTGTGACGTTTCAAGTCACATTGGAGTGCCACATAAGAAGTTCCACAATAGGCCTGTAACCTGTAGTTTGCCAGATGTGCAGTTTGCTGTCTACTCAACATTTAATTGTTATTTTATTATTTAATCTTTATTTAACTAGGCAAGTCAGTTAAAGAACAAATTAGTATTTAAAATGCCGGTCTAAACGGGCCAAACCCGACGACGCTGGGACAGTTGTGCGCTGCCCTGTGGGACTCCCAATCACGTCCGGATGTGATGCAGCCTGGGTAGGCTAGCCTATTTCTCAACCTCTCTGTTTCTATAGTGGATCAGTTGTTTCTCTGTTTCTATAGTGGATCAGTTGTTTCTCTGTTTCCATAGTGGATCAGTTGTTTCTCTGTTTCCATAGTGGATCAGTTGTTTCTCTGTTTCTATAGTAGATCAGTTGTTTCTCTGTTTCTATAGTGGATCAGTTGTTTCTCTGTTTCCATAGTGGATCAGTTGTTTCTCTGTTTCTATAGTGGATCAGTTGTTTCTCTGTTTCCATAGTGGATCAGTTGTTTCTCTGTTTCTATAGTGGATCAGTTGTTTCTCTGTTTCTCTGTTTCTATAGTGGATCAGTTGTTTCTCTGTTTCTATAGTGGATCAGTTGTTTCTCTGTTTCCATAGTGGATCAGTTGTTTCTCTGTTTCTATAGTGGATCAGTTGTTCCTCTGTTTCCATAGTGGATCAGTTGTTTCTCTGTTTCTATAGTGGATCAGTTGTTTATCTGTTTCCATAGTGGATCAGTTGTTTCTCTGTTTCCATTGTGGATCCGTTGTTTCTCTGTTTCTATAGTGGATCAGTTGTTTCTCTGTTTCCATAGTGGATCAGTTGTTTCTCTGTTTCTCTGTTTCTATAGTGGATCAGTTGTTTCTCTGTTTCTCTGTTTCTATAGTGGATCAGTTGTGTCTCTGTTTCCATAGTGGATCAGTTGTTTCTCTGTTTCTCTGTTTCTATAGTGGATCAGTTGTTTCTCTGTTTCTATAGTGGATCAGTTGTTTCTCTGTTTCTATAGTGGACCAGTTGTTTCTCTGTTTCTATAGTGGATCAGTTGTTTCTCTGTTTCTATAGTGGATCAGTTGTTTCTCTGTTTCTATAGTGGATCAGTTGTTTCTCTGTTTCTATAGTGGATCAGTTGTTTCTCTGTTTCCATAGTGGATCAGTTGTTTCTCTGTTTCCATAGTGGATCAGTTGTTTCTCTGTTTCTATAGTGGATCAGTTATGCTAGTAGCATGCTAGAAACAGACAATGTTAATGTATATTGCATTAAGCTAGCTAGTAGCATGCTAGAAACAGACGATGTTAATGTATATTGCATTAAGCTAGCTAGTAGCATGCTAGAAACAGACGATGTTAATGTATATTGCATTAAGCTAGCTAGTAGCATGCTAGAAACAGACGATGTTAATGTATATTGCATTAAGCTAGATAGTAGCATGCTAGAAACAGACATTGTTTATATATTGCATTAAGCTAGCTAGTAGCATGCTAGAAACAGACAATGTTAATGTATATTGCATTAAGCTAGATTGTAGCATGCTAGAAACAGACATTGTTTATATATTGCATTAAGCTAGCTACAGTAGGTTACACTGCTACTGTCATAGTTCTATGGCACAGCTACATTTCAGTGGCCACTAGCCATGATTGAGACAATGCTATTAACATGTAGTCTAATGTTTGAGCACAACGCTACAGCGCCAGTTACTGCGTTCTACTATCACACACACACACACGCACACACGCACACGCACACACACACACACACACACACACGAGTCTTGTATACGCATACTTCATATAAAGTACTATATAATCATTAAACCCTGAATCTGCAACACTATATAATCATTTTATTTCAAGAAACCCTTGTAATTGATATTGGTTCAGAGGATTTGCAAAGTAAACTGCCTAGAAAAAGGAAGCAGTAAAATTAGAACAGCGAGAAGTTAACAAAAAGCCAGAGGCCTGGGAAGAGAAGTGAGAGAGAGAGGACAGAGGCCTGGGAAGAGATGTGAGAGAGAGAGAGGGCAGATGCCTGGGAAGAGAAGTGAGAGAGAGAGAGGACAGATGCCTGGGAAGAGAAGTGAGAGAGAGAGAGGACAGAGGCCTGGGAAGAGATGTGAGAGAGAGAGAGGACAGATGCCTGGGAAGAGAAGTGAGAGAGAGAGAGAGAGGACAGATGCCTGGGAAGAGATGTGTGAGAGAGAGAGGACAGAGGCCTGGGAAGAGATGTGTGAGAGAGAGAGGACAGAGGCCTGGGAAGAGAAGTGAGAGAGAGAGAGGACAGATGCCTGTGAGAGAGAGAGGACAGAGGCCTGAGAAGAGAAGTGAGAGAGAGAGAGGACAGATGCCTGTGAGAGAGAGAGAGAGATGACAGAGGCCTGGGAAGAGAAGTGAGAGAGGACAGAGGACAGAGGCCTGGGAAGAGAAGTGTGAGAGAGAGAGGACAAAGGCCTGGGAAAAGAAGTGAGAGAGAGAGAGGACAGAGGCCTGGGAAGAGAGAGAGAAAGAAAGAAGAGAGGACATAGGCCTGTCAGAGAGAGAGATAGAAAGAAGAGAGGACAGATGCCTGTCAGAGAGAGATAGAAAGAAGTGAGGACAGAGGCCTGTCAGAGAGAGAGATAGAAAGAAGAGAGGATAGATGCCTGTCAGAGAGAGATATAGAAAGAAGAGAGGACAGATGCCTGTCAGAGAGAGAGATAGAAAGAAGAGAGGACAGATGCCTATGAGAGAGAGAGAGAGAGAGAGAAAGAAGAGAGGACAGAGGCCTGTCAGAGAGAGAGATAGAAAGAAGAGAGGACAGAGGCCTGTCAGAGAGAGAGATAGAAAGAAGAGAGGACAGAGGCCTGTCAGAGAGAGAGATAGAAGAGAGGACAGAGGCCTCTCAGAGAGAGAGAGAAAGAGGGAGAGAGAGAGAGAGAGAGAGAAAGGACTGTGGACTGTAGTCTGTAGTCTGTAGTCTGGACTGTGAAGCCACAGGGAACAGAAGAGAGGTCAGGTGAGGTGAGAGGGAAGCGAGAGGAGGAGAGGAGAGGTGAAGGGAGGTGAGGGGAGGTGAGAAGGAGGGGAGGAGAGGAGAAGAGAGGAGAGGTGAGGTGAGAGGGAGGAGAGGAGAGGAGAAGAGAGGAGAGGTGAGGTGAGACAGGAAGTGGAGAGGAGAGGGAAGAGAAGAGAGGAGAATTGAGGTGAGAGGGAGGAGAAGAGAGGAGAGGTGATGTGAGACAGGAAGTGGAGAGGAGAGGGCGTAGGTCCTCCATTGGGACTCGTCAGTGAGATAGTGACCTCATCTGACCCCTACACTACAGCCCACCACACACACACACACACACACACACACACACACACACACACACACACACACACACACACACACACACACACACACACACACACACACACACACAAGCACAGTGTACAGCACAGCCAGGGCCCTGAGTCCCCATCCAAACCAAATGCAACACACTGCCATGGAGCACAGCTGCATTCTCAGTGTCCACTGCTCCAGCTGTGTTCATTCTAGGCCTGGTACTCACAAGATAAATATCCATGCTGTTCCATCTCTACTGTATAGGCCTAATTGTATACCGAGGATCTGTTTTTCAAGTAAAAAGATAAGTCAGAAAAAGTCTGAGTGGAAAAGAAAGAATGTTCTGTGTTGGAGAGTCACGACTAAAGAGGAAAAGGGTGGGGGGTGGGGGGTGGGTGGGAGAGGGTGGGAGGGAGGGAGAGGGTGGGAGGGAGGGAGGGAGGGAGGGAGAAGGAGAGAGTCACGACTGAAAAGGAAAAGGGTGGGGGGGGGAGGGTGAGAGGGATGGAGAGAGAAGGAGGAGGGGGGGAAAGAGAGGGAGGGAGGGAGAAAGCGAAAAGGTGGGTGGGAGGGAGGGAGGGAGAAGGGGGAGGAAGAGAGAGAGAGGGGGAGGGAGAGAGAAGGAGGGAGGGATAAGGGGGGCTGGGTAATAGCTCGGCGAGAGAGACGTCGTGATTGGTTGTGGAAAGGGGGTGGAGAGCGTGTAGGGGGAAATGGAAAGCAGATTTCCACATCAGGGCTGTTTCTGCTCTGCTGTGTACCACACATCAGGGCTGTTTCTGCTCTGCTGTGTACCACACATCAGGGCTGTTTCTGCTCTACTGTGTACCACACATCAGGGCTGTTTCTGCTCTGCTGTGTACCACACATCAGGGCTGTTTCTGCTCTGCTGTGTACCACACATCAGGGCTGTTTCTGCTCTACTGTGTACCACACATCAGGGCTGTTTCTGCTCTACTGTGTACCACACATCAGGGCTGTTTCTGCTCTACTGTGTACCACACATCAGGGCTGTTTCTACTCTACTGTGTACCACACATCAGGGCTGTTTCTGCTCTGCTGTGTACCACACATCAGGGCTGTTTCTGCTCTACTGTGTACCACACATCAGGGCTGTTTCTGCTCTGCTGTGTACCACACATCAGGGCTGTTTCTGCTCTACTGTGTACCACACATCAGGGCTGTTTATGCTCTGCTGTGTACCACACATCAGGGCTGTTTCTGCTCTACTGTGTACCACACATCAGGGCTGTTTCTGCTCTACTGTGTACCACACATCAGGGCTGTTTCTGCTCTACTGTGTACCACACATCAGGGGCTGTTTCTGCTCTACTGTGTACCACACATCAGGGGCTTCCGAGTGGCGCAGCAGTCTAAGACACTACGTCTCAGTCCTAGTCACCGGTTCGGATCCTGGCTGTATCACATCCGGCCGTCATAAAGGGTACATAAATCAAATGTAGCGTCTTTCTCTAAGTTTTACCACCAGTCTGATTATGAAGCTTTATGTGGATGCTTTTTCTTTGTGCTTCACCAATTCAATACAGAACATAATGTAGACCGTGTAAACGCAAACCAAGCAACACCAGGCAACGTACATGCAAACAGATATACTCTGCTATAGGGCAACACCAGGCAACGTACATGCAAACAGATATACTCTGCTATAGGGCAACACCAGGCAACGTACATGCAAACAGATATACTCTGCTATAGGGCAACACCAGGCAACGTACATGCAAACAGATATACTCTGCTATAGGGCAACACCAGGCAACGTACATGCAAACAGATATACTCTGCTATAGGGCAACACCTGGCAACGTACATGCAAACAGATATACTCTGCTATAGGGCAACACCAGTGTAATGTCAGTACAGTATTCTGATGGCCACCCATCATTAAAACCTCTTATTAAGGATCGGATCCATTTTTTTTTTTTTTTCATTTTTCGCCTAAAATCTAACTGCCTGTAGTTCAGGCCATGAAGCAAGGATATGCATATTCTTGGTACCATTTGAAAGAAAACACTTTGACGGTTGTGGAAATGTGAAATTAATGTAGGAGAATATAACACATTAGATAATAGATTAGATAATAATAATAAAAGATAATACAAACAAAAAAATATGTGTTTTCTATGATTTTATATGTTCCATCATCTTTGAAATGCAGGAGAAAGGCCATAATATCATATTGGAGTTTAGGCGCAATTTAGATTTTGGCCACTAGATGACAGTAGTGTGCCAGCAAAGTTTCTTATTGATCCAGTGAAGCGTTGCAATATATAAGCCTTTGATGTGAGGATACTGCTAACTGAATGAGTATAGCAGCCCACGATAAGGCCACTTTGACAATGTAGGACAAGTCTTAGGAAACAATGTTGTATGGTGACTGTGTGTGTGTGTGTGTGTGTGTGTGTGTGTGTGTGTGTGTGTGTGTGTGTGTGTGTGTTGTTGACGTATTTCAGGGCAACAACCCCTTGTCCCGAGCGTTGATGTTGTTAGCTAACAGCTTCTATCTTTCACCTGTTTCAGATATCCCTCCCTATCGGAACCTCAACTTGTACTGACCAGCCGGCCCTTCAGAGACCAGATATCCCTCCCTATCGGACCTCAACTTCTACTGACCAGCCGGCCCTTCAGAGACCAGATATCCCTCCCTATCGGACCTCAACTTCTACTGACCAGCCGGCCCTTCAGAGACCAGATATCCCTCCCTATCGGACCTCAACTTCTTGCGCTTCAGAGGCCAGCTGACAGACAAGACAACTGACTGATCGAAAATAATAATAATAATAATAACGTTTGGATTCAAAGTTTTAAAGACACAGAAACTAAGGAAGAGCTAACCAAGCAAAAAGACTGCATTATAGACTAAAGAAAGAAACACACAACAACAATAACAACAGCAGCAGATGGACTGACTGGCACATCAGACAGACACATATCAACTCTCTGACGACCAGCCGGCGCCTCACATAAATGGCTGACAAGCAGATCAGGTGAGCTAATGGCTACAAAGACTACACTGTGAAATAGAACCCTATTCCCTATATAGTACAGGACTTTAGACCAGAGCCCTATAGAACCCTATTCCCTATATAATACACTACTTTAGACCAGAGCCCTATAGAACCCTATTCCCTATATAGTGCACTACTTTAGACCAGAGCCCTATAGAACCCTATTCCCTATATAGTGCACTACTTTAGACCGGAGCCCTATAGAACCCTATTCCCTATATAGTGCACTACTTTAGACCAGAGCCCTATAGAATCCTATTCCCTATATAGTGCACTACTTTAGACCAGAGCCCTATAGAACCCTATTCCCTATATAGTACACTACTGTTGTCTGGGATTTACCGTCTCGACATTTACAAGAAAAAGAAGAAAGAGACCTTCATTTTGATGGGTGGAATTGAAAAAGGTTATCATTTAATACAGTTGAAATGTTTACAAATGAGATGCGGTGAAATGAAACGGAAAGTACAACCTAGTCAGTTGTAAAGGGAAAGTACAACCTAGTCAGTTGTAAAGTACAACCTAGTCAGTTGTACAGGGAAAGTACAACCTAGTCAGTTGTACAGGGAAAGTACAACCTCGTCAGTTGTACAGGGAAAGTACAACCTAGTCAGTTGTAAAGGGAAAGTACAACCTAGTCAGTTGTACAGGGAAAGTACAACCTAGTCAGTTGTAAAGTACAACCTAGTCAGTTGTACAGGGAAAGTACAACCTAGTCAGTTGTACAGGGAAAGTACAACCTAGTCAGTTGTAAAGTACAACCTAGTCAGTTGTACAGGGAAAGTACAACCTAGTCAGTTGTAAAGTACAACCTAGTCAGTTGTAAAGTACAACCTAGTCAGTTGTACAGGGAAAGTACAACCTAGTCAGTTGTAAAGTACAACCTAGTCAGTTGTACAGGGAAAGTACAACCTAGTCAGTTGTAAAGTACAACCTAGTCAGTTGTAAAGTACAACCTAGTCAGTTGTAAAGTACAACCTAGTCAGTTGTAAAGTACAACCTAGTCAGTTGTACAGGGAAAGTACAACCTAGTCAGTTGTAAAGGGAAAGTACAACCTAGTCAGTTGTAAAGTACAACCTAGTCAGTTGTAAAGTACAACCTAGTCAGTTGTAAAGTACAACCTAGTCAGTTGTAAAGGGAAAGTACAACCTAGTCAGTTGTAAAGTACAACCTAGTCAGTTGTACAGGGAAAGTACAACCTAGTCAGTTGTACAGGGAAAGTACAACCTAGTCAGTTGTAAGGGAAAGTACAACCTAGTCAGTTGTAAAGGGAAAGTACAACCTAGTCAGTTGTAAAGTACAACCTAGTCAGTTGTACAGGGAAAGTACAACCTAGTCAGTTGTAAAGGGAAAGTACAACCTAGTCAGTTGTACAGGGAAAGTACAACCTAGTCAGTTGTAAAGTACAACCTAGTCAGCTGTAAAGGGAAAGTACAACCTAGTCAGTTGTAAAGTACAACCTAGTCAGTTGTACAGGGAAAGTACAACCTAGTCAGTTGTAAAGTACAACCTAGTCAGCTGTAAAGGGAAAGTACAACCTAGTCAGTTGTAAAGTACAACCTAGTCAGTTGTACAGGGAAAGTACAACCTAGTCAGTTGTAAAGGGAAAGTACAACCTAGTCAGTTGTAAAGGGAAAGTACAACCTAGTCAGTTGTACAGGGAAAGTACAACCTAGTCAGTTGTACAGGGAAAGTACAACCTAGTCAGTTGTAAAGGGAAAGTACAACCTAGTCAGTTGTACAGGGAAAGTACAACCTAGTCAGTTGTAAAGTACAACCTAGTCAGTTGTAAAGTACAACCTAGTCAGTTGTAAAGGGAAAGTACAACCTAGTCAGTTGTAAAGTACAACCTAGTCAGTTGTAAAGTACAACCTAGTCAGCTGTAAAGGGAAAGTACAACCTAGTCAGTTGTACAGGGAAAGTACAACCTAGTCAGTTGTACAGGGAAAGTACAACCTAGTCAGTTGTACAGGGAAAGTACAACCTAGTCAGTTGTAAAGTACAACCTAGTCAGTTGTACAGGGAAAGTACAACCTAGTCAGTTGTAAAGTACAACCTAGTCAGTTGTAAAGGGAAAGTACAACCTAGTCAGTTGTACAGGGAAAGTACAACCTAGTCAGTTGTAAAGGGAAAGTACAACCTAGTCAGTTGTAAAGTACAACCTAGTCAGTTGTAAAGTACAACCTAGTCAGTTGTAAAGTACAACCTAGTCAGTTGTAAAGGGAAAGTACAACCTAGTCAGTTGTAAAGTACAACCTAGTCAGTTGTACAGGGAAAGTACAACCTAGTCAGTTGTAAAGTACAACCTAGTCAGTTGTACAGGGAAAGTACAACCTAGTCAGTTGTACAGGGAAAGTACAACCTAGTCAGTTGTACAGGGAAAGTACAACCTAGTCAGTTGTAAAGTACAACCTAGTCAGTTGTACAACTGAATGCCTTCAACTGAAATGTGTCTTCTGTATTTAACCCAACTCCTCTGAATCAGAGAGGTGGGTGGGGGGGTGGGGGGGGGCTGCTTTAATCGACCCGCCCGGGGAACAGTGTTAACTGCCTTGCTCAGGGTCAGAAAGACATATTTTTACCTTGTCAGCTCGGGGAACAGTGTTAACTGCCTTGCTCAGGGTCAGAAAGACAGATTTATACCTTGTCAGCTCGGGGAACAGTGTTAACTGCCTTGCTCAGGGTCAGAAAGACAGATTTATACCTTGTCAGCCCGGGGAACAGTGTTAACTGCCTTGCTCAGGGTCAGAAAGACATATTTTTACCTTGTCAGCTCGGGGAACAGTGTTAACTGCCTTGCTCAGGGTCAGAAAGACAGATTTATACCTTGTCAGCTCGGGGAACTGTGTTAACTGCCTTGCTCAGGGTCAGAAAGACAGATTTATACCTTGTCAGCTCGGGGAACAGCGTTAACTGCCTTGCTCAGGGTCAGAAAGACAGATTTATACCTTGTCAGCTCGGGGAACAGCGTTAACTGCCTTGCTCAGGGTCAGAAAGACAGATTTATACCTTGTCAGCTCGGGGATGCGATCCAGCAACCTTTTGGGAAGTAAGTTATGAAAATGAACACTCAGATTATAGTGATGTTATGTCTGATCTCACAAACAATGTCAAGTCTGTTTAGAGGTGTAATCTTACATTTTTAATCTGAGGGTAATCCTGCTAGTGATATACTTGTTGAATTATGCAACAGAATGTGACAACACCAGTAATTAGTCCGTCTAGACAGCCAGGTGAGTGCAGGTGGGCCTAGCATGTTTTGGGTCGTTGCAGCCCTCTTCCACCCCTTTATGTTAATCTATTTGCATATATGCAAATCCACCCTTGTGTTTATGCAAATGGCTACATATAATATTATTTATTTTAACACAAAATACCTATAAAATATCTGACACCAATAGAACAAATTAGTGTATTCTAAGAAAATAAATGTGAAATTTGACCATAAATTAAATACCGGAATTTCAACCAAATTCCTGAACTCCATTTGTTATTTGTCTGAACCTGTAAAGTGTTTTATCTAATTCAGTCAATATGTCGGATCTAAACTTTTGGAGGGAATGTATTCATTGTCCAATTACTACATTTATTCTAATTGTTTTTAACAATTTTGATGACCGTTGCTACTGTTCTCCTCCTCCTCAGCGACCTTCTTCTCCCTGTAGTCAACAATCACATTCTCAGTGTGTTTTATGTTGCTTCTGTATATTAGCTGATGAAATTAACATATTGTGATATTTGGTGTCCGCGGTGGGATGATGTAACACTAGAAAAGTTAAATAAAATGTCAGCGTTATTTTAAAGTTACTGGTTTGTCTCCTCTCTCAAATTGTGCTTCTGTCTTCACTTCATCTCCTCTCCCTCTCCTCTCCCTCTCCTCTCCTCTCCTCTCCCTCTCCTCTCCTCTCCTCTCCCTCTCCTCTCCTCTCCCTCTCCTCTCCGTCTCCTCTCCTCTCCTCTCCTCTCCATCTCCTCTTCATCTCTTCTCTCCCATGATCCTCTCCTCCTCCCCAGTTTGCCTGCCAAATTGATAAATGGTGGGATCGCAGGGCTGATCGGCGTGAGCTGTGTGTTTCCCATTGACCTGGCCAAGACCCGCCTGCAGAACCAGCAAAATGGATCACGACTCTACACCAGCATGTATGTATCACAGTATAGTTTCCCGACATGGGTGCGAACCAATGCCCACCTGCACACAGCAACACTGTCCACCCAAGACTGTATTGTAATCGCTCTACCAAACTCAGGACTTAATGCTTCTACAACTCACATTTCACCAGTTAAATCTCTATCTATTTGGAATACACAACCAACCAGCCAATAACAGATCTACAACACACAACCAACCAGCCAATAACAGATCTACAACACACAACCAAACAGCCAATAACAGATCTGCATCACACAACCAGACAGCCAATAACAGATCTACAACACACAACCAGCCAGCCAATAACAAATCTACAACACACAACCAAACAGCCAATTAACAGATCTACATCACACAACCAGCCAGCCAATAACAGATCTGCTGGTTCTATGTTCTAGATCCGTTATTGACTGGTTGGTTCTATGTTCTAGGTCCGTTATTGACTGGTTGATTCTGTGTTCTCGGTCCGTTATTGACTGGTTGGTTCTATGTTCTAGGTCCGTCATTGACTGGTTGGTTCTATGTTCTAGGTCCGTTATTGACTGGTTGATTCTGTGTTCTAGGTCCGTTATTGACTGGTTGGTTCTATGTTCTAGGTCCGTTATTGACTGGTTGGTTCTGTGTTCTAGGTCCGTTATTGACTGGTTGGTTCTATGTTCTAGGTCCGTTATTGACTGGTTGATTCTGTGTTCTAGGTCCGTTATTGACTGGTTGGTTCTATGTTCTAGGTCCGTTATTGACTGGTTGGTTCTGTGTTCTAGGTCTGTTATTGACTGGTTGGTTCTATGTTCTAGGTCCGTTATTGACTGGTTGGTTCTATGTTCTAGGTCCGTTATTGACTGGTTGGTTCTATGTTCTAGGTCCGTTATTGACTGGTTGATTCTGTGTTCTAGGTCCGTTATTGACTGGTTGATTCTGTGTTCTAGGTCCGTTATTGACTGGTTGGTTCTATGTTCTAGGTCCGTTATTGACTGGTTGGTTCTATGTTCTAGGTCCGTTATTGACTGGTTGGTTCTATGTTCTTGGTCCGTTATTGACTGGTTGATTCTGTGTTCTAGGTCCGTTATTGACTGGTTGATTCTGTGTTCTAGGTCCGTTATTGACTGGTTGGTTCTATGTTCTAAGTCCGTTATTGACAGGTTGGTTCTATGTTCTAGGTCCGTTATTGACTGGTTGGTTCTATGTTCTAGGTCCGTTATTGACTGGTTAATTCTTTGTTCTAGGTCCGTTATTGATTGGTTGGTTGTGTGTTTTAGGTCCGACTGTCTTATCAAGACCATCCGCTCAGAGGGATACTTCGGGATGTACAGAGGTAGGTTTGGGTGAGGAGGTGACAGGTCACACTGAAGCCAAGCAGCACAGTGAGGTCATTGTGCCATATGCTGACCACTGATACCCTGATACACACACACACACACACACACACACACACACACACACACACACACACACACACACACACACACACACACACACACACACACACACACACACACACACACACACACACACACACACCAGTATACAGAACATTAGTAGTAGCCTGAGTGCCTGGGAATTGGTAAATCCTCATAATTCTCTCTCACATCTCTCCCCCTCTTTCTCTCTCTCTCTCACTTCCTCTCTCTCTCCCCTTCTCTCTCTCTCTGTCACTTCCTCTATCTCAAACCCCTCTCTCTCTCTCCCCCTCTCTCTCTCTCACTTCCTCTCTCTCGCTCTTTCTCCCTCTCCCTCTCTCTCTCTCCCTCTCTCCCTCTCTCTCTCTCACTTCCGCTCTCTCACACCCCCCCCCTCTCTCTCTCTCTCACACCTCTCTCTCCCTCTCTCTTTCTCTCTGTCCCTCACTTCCTCTCATTGTTACAGGGTCTGCGGTGAACTTAACCCTGGTCACTCCAGAGAAAGCCATCAAGCTAGCAGCAAATGACTTCTTCAGACAATACCTCTCCAAGGATGGGTAAGATGTGATGACTAAGACTAACACACACACACACACACACACACACACACACACACACACACACACACACACACACACACACACACACACACACACACACACTCCTTGACACATCACACTATGCGGCCTGTGTCTCTGTCTCACTGTGTCTCTGTCTCACTGTGTCTCTGTCTCACTGTGTCTCTATCTCACTGTTTGACTGTTTCTCTGTCTCACTGTGTCTCTGTCCCACTGTGTCTCTGTCTCACTGTGTCTCTGTCTCACTGTGTCTCTGTCTCACTGTGTCTCTGTCTCACTGTGTCTCTGTCTCACTGTTTGACTGTTTCTCTGTCTCACTGTGTCTCTGTCTCACTGTGTCTCTGTCTCACTGTGTCTCTGTCACACTGTGTCTCTGTCACACTGTGTCTCTGTCTCACTGTTTGACTGTTTCTCTGTCTCACTGTTTGTCTCTGTCTCACTGTGTCTCCGTCTCACTGTGTCTCTGTCTCACTGTGTCTCTGTCTCACTGTTTGACTCTGTCTCACTGTTTGTCTCTGTCTCACTGTTTGTCTCAGTCTCACTGTGTCTCCGTCTCACTGTGTCTCTGTCTCACTGTGTCTCTGTCTCACTGTTTGACTATTTCTCTGTATGAATGTTTGACTGTTTCTCTGATTAGTTTTCTACCAATGCTTCAGTAAGGTGCTTTCACTATACTGAAAGATTAGAAACTGCAGTTGTTTCTACGACACAGGATTATTTCATTTAACTGTTCACCGAGACCGTGTAGAACAAACGTTGGCCCAGATTTTTAGCTACATAGCAAATTGGTTCTGACATAGCTCTCCCATAATGCTATCCTCCTGATTCCTGCTTACAAGCGAAAACTAAATCAGGAAGTACCAGTGACTTGCTCAATAAGGAAGTGGTCTGATGAAGCGGATGCCACACGACAGGATTGTTTTTTTAATAGCACAGACTGGAATATATTCCGGGATTCATCCAATGGCATGAAAGAGTATACCACCTCAGTCACTGACTTCATCAATAAGTGCATCGACGACGTCGTCACCACAGTGACCGTACGTACATATCCCAACCAGAAGCCATGGATTACAGGCAACATCCGTACCGAGCTAAAGGCTAGACCTGACAAGGCTAGACACGAATCCGGACGTAATAAATCCCGCTATGCCCTCAGACGAACCATCAAACAGGCAAAGCATAAATACAGAACTAAGATTGCCTCCTACTACACCGGCTCTGACGCTCGTCGGATGTGGCAGGGCTAGCAAACTCTTATGGACTACAAAGGGAAGCACAGCCGAGAGCTGCCCAGTGACACAAGCCTACCGGATGAGCTAAACTACTTCTATGCTCACTTCGAGGAAAGCAACACTGAAGCATGCATGAGAGCACCAGCTGTTCCGGAAGACTGTGTGATCGCGCTCTCCGCAGCCGATGTGAGTAAAACTTTAAACTGGTCAACATTCCGTGGGGCCATAATGGATTACCAGTTTGCGTACTCAGAGCATGCGCGGACCAACTGGCAAATGTCTTCACTGACATTTTCAACTTCTCCCTGACCGAGTCTGTAATACCTACATGTTTCAAGCAGACCACCATAGTCCCTGTGCCCAAGACAGCGAAGGTAACCTGCCTAAATGACTACCGCCCCGTAACACTCAAATCTGTAGCCATGATCAAGGCTCACATCAACACCATCATCCCGGAAACCCTAGACCCCACTCCAATTCTCATACCGCCCCGAAAGATCCACAGATGATTGCAGTCTCTATTGCACTCCATACTTCCCTTTCCCACCTGGACAAAAGGAACACCTATGTGAGGATGCTGTTCATTGACTACAGCTCAGTGTCCAACACCATAGTGCCCTCAAAGCTCATCACTAAGCTAAGGACTCTGGAACTGAACACCTCCCTCTGCAACTGGATCCTGGACTTCCTGAATGGCCACCCCCAGGTGGTAAGGGTAGGTAACAACACATCTGCCACGCTGATCCTCAACATGGGGCCCCTCAGGGGTGTGTGCTCAGTCTCCTCCTGCACGTCTCCAACACCATAATTAAGTTTGCTGATGCCACAACAGTGGTAGGCCTGATCACCGACAACGATGAAACAGCCTATAGGGAGGAGGTCAAAGACCTGTCATTGTTGTGCCAGGACAACAACCTCTCCCTCAATGTGGAAAAGGAGGGCCAAACACGCCCCCATTCTCATTGACGGGGCTGTAGTGGAGCGGGTTGAGAGTTTCAAGTTCCTTGGTGTTCACATCACCAACAAACATCACCAACAAACTATTATGGTCCAAACACACCAAGAAAGTTGTGAAGAGGGGCACAACAACACCGTTTCCCCCCTCAGGATACTGAAAAGATTTGACATGGGTCCTCAGATCCTCCAAATATTTCTATAACTGCACCATTGAGGGCATCCTGACCAGTTGAATCACTGCCTGGTATGGCAAGTGCTCGGCCACCAGACTATTTTTGCATTGACACCCCCCCATGGTTTTTAGACTGCTGCTACTCGCTGTTTGTTATCGATGCATATCCACTTTACCCTTACCTACAGTGCCTTGCAAAAGTATTCATCCCCCTTGGCGTTTTTCCTATTTTGTTGCATTACAACCTGTAATTTAAATATATTTTTATTTGGATTTCATGTAGTTGACATTGGTCCACATTGGTGAAGTGAAATATTTTTTTAAACTTATTTTAAAAATGTCTAAAAAAGTACAAACGGAAAGTGGTGCGTGCAAATGTATTCACCCCTTTGATATGAAGCCCCTGAATAAGATCTGGTGCAACCAATTACCTTCAGAAGTCACATAATTAGTTAAACAAAGTCCACCTGTGTGCAATCTAAGTGTTGCATGATCTGTCAAATGATCTCAGTATATATACACCTGTTCTGAAAGGCCCCAGAGTCTGCATCACCACTAAGCAAGCGGCACCATGACGACCAAGGAGCTCTCCAAACAGGTCAGGGACAAAGTTGTGGAGAAGTACAGATCAGAGTTGGGTTCTAAAAAAATATATCCAAAACTCTGAACATCCCACGGAGCACCATTAAATCCATTATTAAAAAATGGAAAGAATTTGGCACTCCAACAAACCTGCCAAGAGAGGGCTGCTCACCAAAACTCACAGACCAGGCAAGGAGGGCAATAATCAGAGAGGCAACAAAGATAACCCTGAAGGAGCTGCAAAGCTCCACGGCAGAGATTGGAGTATCTGTCCATAGGACCACTTTAAGCCATACACTCCACAGAGCTTGGCTTTACGGAAGAGTGGCCAGAAAAAAAGCCATTGCTTAAAGAAAAAAAATAAGCAAACACGTTTGTTGTTCACCAAAAGGCATGTGGGAGACTCCCCAAACATATGGAAGGAGGTACTCTGGTCAGATGAGACTCAAATTGAGCCTTTTGGCCATCAAGGAAAATGCTATGTCTGGCGTAAACCCAACACCTCTCATCACCCCGAGAACACCAGCATTGTGGTGCCAGCATCATGCTGTGGGGATGTTTTTCAAGGACTGGGAAACTGGTCAGAATTGAAGGAATGATGGATAGCGCTAAATACAAGGAAATTCTTGAGGGAACCCTATTTTAGTCTTCCAGAGATTTGAGATTGGTACGGAGGTTCACCTTCCAGCAGGACAATGACCCTAAGCATACTGCTAAAGCAACACTTGAGTGGTTTAAGGGGAAACATTTAAATACATGTCTTGGAATGGCTTAGTCAAAGCCCAGACCTCAATCCAATTGAGAATCTGTGATATGACTTAAAGATTGCTGTACACCAGAGGAACCCATCCAACTTGAAGGAGCTAGGGGAGTTTTGTCTTGAAGAATGGGCAAAATCCCAGTGGCTAGATGTGCCAAGCTTATAGAGACATACCCCAAGAGACTTGCAGCTGTAATTGCTGCAAAAGGTGTCTCTACAAAGTATTGACTTTAGGGGGGTGAATAGTAGTTTCTTGTTTGTTTCACAATAAAAACGTATCTTGCATCTTCAAAGTGGTAGGCATGTTGTGTAAATCAAATGATACAAACCCCCCCCCCCAAAAAAAATCTATTTTATTTCCAGGTTGTAAAGCAACAAAATATGAAAAATGCCGAAGAGGGGTGAATACTTTTGCAAGCCACTGAACATGTACAAATGACCTCGACTAACCTGTACCCCCGCACATTGACTCAGTACTTTAGTTTATTTAGTAAATCTTTTCGTAACTCTATTTTCTTAAAACTGCATTGTTGGTTAAATAGGGCTTGTAAGTAAGCATTTCACAGCAAGGTCTACTACACCTGTTGTATTCAGCATTTCACAGCAAGGTCTACACCTGTTTTATTCAGCGCATGTTACAAATAGATATTGATTTTTGATTTGATTTGAATTGTCATCTGCAGTTCTTACACAAAATATCTGATATTCGTCTGATATTAATCTGCATTCTTAATATTTCTACTTTCCCGGTGGACAAAATCACATTTCCTGACTTTTCTATGTAGCAGTCTGAGAGGATCAGTATTTTGTACAATCTCTGGAAAACTACTGTAAACTACAGCAGGAAAATGACTGTAAACTATGTCTGGAAAAATACTGTAAACTATCACAGGAAAACTACTGTAAACTATCACAGGAAAACTACTGTAAACTATCACAGGAAAACTACTGTAAACTATCACAGGAAAACTACTGTAAACTACTGTAAACTATCACAGGAAAACTACTGTAAACTATCACAGGAAAACTACTGTAAACTATCACAGGAAAACTACTGTAAACTATCACAGGAAAACTACTGTAAACTATCTCATGAAAATCAATCAATTGTCCAAATAAGGGAAAGTAGAGCAGACTGAACAGCTGGTGTTACTGAGACCACTTTCCCTGCTGCTCTGTCCAGTGGTGTTACTGAGACCACTGTGTCCTGCTGCTCTGTCCAGTGGTGTTACTGAGACCACTGTCCCCTGCTGCTCTGTCCAGTGGTGTTACTGAGACCACTGTGTCCTGCTGCTCTGTACAGTGGTGTTACTGAGACCACTGTGTCCTGCTGCTCTGTCCAGTGGTGTTACTGAGACCACTGTCCCCTGCTGCTCTGTCCAGTGGTGTTACTGAGACCACTGTCCCCTGCTGCTCTGTCCAATGGTGTTACTGAGACCACTGTCCCCTGCTGCTCTGTCCAATGGTGTTACTGAGACCACTGTCCCCTGCTGCTCTGTCCAGTGGTGTTACTGAGACCACTATGTCCTGCTGCTCTGTCCAGTTTCTTGTTTGTGTGTGTGTATGGATGAATCTTGAGTATGTTTCTAGAGCATCTATCTATCTCTGTCTCTAGAGCTGGTCGGTGAATGAGCTGGTCGGTGAATGATTGACTGTGAATGGTTATCTAACTTGCAGGTTGGCCATCTTGTAAATTATTAATGTGTCTCTTTCTCTGTCTGTGTTCCAATGTGACAGGGAGATTAGTAACAACACGAGACACACAGGGGCATGTGACGTCACTAGCTGTATGACTCATACACGACTCAGTCACTAGCTGTATGACTCATACACGACTCATTCACTAGCTGTATGACTCATACACGACTCAGTCACTAGCTGTATGACTCATACACGACTCATTCACTAGCTGTATGACTCATGCACGACTCAGTCACTAGCTGTATGACTCATACACGACTCAGTCACTAGCTGTATGACTCATACACGACTCAATCACTAGCTCTATGACTCATACACGACTCAGTCACTAGCTGTATGACTCATACACGACTCATTCACTAGCTGTATGACTCACACACAACTCAGTCACTAGCTGTATGACTGAAACACAACTCAGTCACTAGCTGTATGACTCATACACGACTCAGTCACTAGCTGTATGACTCATACACGACTCAGTCACTAGCTGTATGACTCATACACGACTCAGTCACTAGCTGTATGACTCATACACGACTCAGTCACTAGCTGTATGACTCATACACGATTCATTCACTAGCTGTATGACTCCTACACGACTCATTCACTAGCTGTATGACTCATACACGACTCAGTCACTAGCTGTATGACTCATGCACGACTCAGTCACTAGCTGTATGACTCATACACGACTCAGTCACTAGCTGTATGACTCGTACACGACTCATTCACTAGCTGTATGACTCGTACACGACTCAATCACTAGCTCTATGACTCATACATGATTCAGTCACTAGCTGTATGACTCGTACACGACTCATTCACTAGCTGTATGACTCACACACAACTCAGTCACTAGCTGTATGACTGAAACACAACTCAGTCACTAGCTGTATGACTCATACACGACTCAGTCACTAGCTGTATGACTCATACACGACTCAGTCACTAGCTGTATGACTCATACACGATTCATTCACTAGCTGTATGACTCGTACACGACTCATTCACTAGCTGTATGACTCATACACGACTCAGTCACTAGCTGTATGACTCATACACGACTCAGTCACTAGCTGTATGACTCATACACGACTCAGTCACTAGCTGTATGACTCATACACGACTCAGTCACTAGCTGTATGACTCATACACGACTCAGTTACTAGCTGTATGACTCAAACACGTATTGACTTGCTCTTCATTTGTCTTTTTCTCTCCCTCCCTTTGCATCTCTCTTTGTCTCTCCTTTCTTCCCTCTCTCTCTCTCTCTCTCTCTCTCTCTCTCTCTCCCTTGCCCCCTCTCTCTCTCTCTCTCTCTCTCTCCCTCTCTCTCTCTCTCTCTCTCTCTCTCTCTCTCTCTCTCTCTCTCTCTCATGCTCTCTCTCTCATGCTCTCATGCTCTCTCTCCCTTGCCCCCCCTCTATCTCTCTCTCCCCCCTCTTTCTCTGTCGATCCATCTCTCTCTCTCTCTCTCCAGTCAGAAGCTCACCCTGGTCAAAGAGATGCTGGCGGGGTGTGGGGCAGGTACATGTCAGGTGAGTGGCTGGTGAGGTGCGGGGAAGGTACAGTTGAAGACAGAAGTTTACATACACCTTAGCCAAATACATTTAAACTCAGTTTTTCACAATTCCTGACATTTAATCCTAGTAAAAATTCCCTGTTTTAGGTCAGTTAGGATCACCACTTTATTTTAAGAATGTGAAATGTCAGAATAATAGTAAGAGAGAATGATTTATTTCAGCTTTTATTTATTTAATCACATTCCCAGTGGGTCAGAAGTTTACATACAATCAATTAGTGTTTGGTAACATTGCCTTTAAATTGTTTAACTTGGGTCAAACGTTTCGGGTTGCCTTCCACAAGCATCCCACAATAAGTTGGGTGAATTTTGGCCCATTCCTCCTGACAGAGCTGGTGTAACTGAGTCAGGTTTGTAGGCCTTCTTGCTCGCACACGCTTTTTCAGTTCTGCCCACAAATCTTCTATAGGATTGAGGTCAGGGCTTTGTGATGGCCACTCCAATACCTTAACTTTGTTGTCCTTAAGCCATTTTGCCACAACTTTGGAAGTATGCTTGGGGTCGGTCATTGTCCATTTGGAAGACCCATTTGCAACCAAGCTTTAACTTCCTGGCTGATGTCTTGAGATGTTGCTTCCATATATCCACATAATTTTCCATCCTCATGATGCCATCCATTTTGTGAAGTGCACCAGTCCCTCCTGCAGCAAAGCACCCCCACAACATGATGCTGCCACCCCCGTGCTTCACGGTTGGGATGGTGTTCTTCGGCTTGCAAGCCTCCCCCTTTTTCCTCCAAACATAACGATGGTCATTATGGCCAAACAGTTCTATTTTGTTTCATCAGTCCAGAGGACATTTCTCCAATAAGTATGATCTTTGTCCCCATGTGCAGTTGCAAACCGTAGTCTGGCTTTTTTATGGCAGTTTTGGAGCAGTGGCTTCTTCCTTGCTGAGCGGCCTTTCAGGTTATGTAGATATAGGACTCGTTTTACTGTGGATATAGATTATTTTGTACCGGTTTCCTCCAGCATCTTCACAAGGTCCTTTGCTGCTGTTCTGGGATTGATTTGCACTTTTCACACCAAAGTACGTTCATCTCTAGGAGACAGAACGCGTCTCCTTCCTGAGCGGTATGACGGCTGCGTGGTCCCATGGTGTTTATACTTGCGTACTATTGTTTGTACAGATGAACGTGGTACCTTCAGGCGTTTGGAAATTGCTCCCTAGGATGAACCAGACTTGTGGAGGTCTACAATTTTTTTCTGAGGTCTTGGCTGATTTCTTTTGATTTTCCCATGATGTCAAGCAAAGAGGCACTGAGTTTGAAGGTAGGCCTTGAAATACATCCACAGGTACACCTCCAATTGACTCAAATGATGTCAATTAGCCTATCAGAAGCTTCTAAAGCCATGACATAATTTTCTGGAATTTTCCAAGCTGTTTAAAAGGCACAGTCAACTTAGTGTATGTAAACTTCTGATTTCAACTGTACATGCCAGGGGAGTGAAGATAGGTTATCTCTTAATGATACATCCTGTTCCCCATCTGGAGATACAGCCTTCAGCACACGCACGCACGCACGCACGCACACACACACACACACACACACACACACACACACACACACACACACACACACACACACACACACACACACACACACACACACACACACACACACACACACACACACACACACTTCCTCAGCCATCAGCAGAAGTGCCATCTTCCCCCCACAGTCTGTCTCAAAGAGTTGCAACGGACACCCTATTCCCTACACAGTGCACTATGTAGTGCAAAGGTAGTGCACTATCTAGGGAATAGGGTGGTATTTTGGACCAGCCTCAGTGTGTACCCAGACACCACTAGGCATCAGCTGTTGACCTCTCTGTTGACCTCTCTGTTGACCTCTCTATTTCTCTAAAGAACTAAGCTAATGGACTGAGATGAAAATTAACACAGCATTCTTAGACATTGTCTAATGGTCGCAAAAGGTTTCGATTCATGATAATGTAACAGGTCTCCACAGCATAACCACTATGTCTAGTCTACAGTAGGTCTACACAGGATAACCACTATGTCTAGTCTACAGTAGGTACTACACAGCATAACCACTATGTCTAGTCTACAGTAGGTCTACATAACCACTATGTCTAGTCTACAGTAGGTCTACATAACCACTATGTCTAGTCTACAGTAGGTACTACACAGCATAACCACTATGTCTAGTCTACAGTAGGTCTACACAGCATAACCACTATGTCTAGTCTACAGTAGGTACTACACAGCATAACCACTATGTCTAGTCTACAGTAGGTCTACATAACCACTATGTCTAGTCTACAGTAGGTCTACATAACCACTATGTCTAGTCTACAGTAGGTACTACACAGCATAACCACTATGTCTAGTCTACAGTAGGTCTACACAGCATAACCACTATGTCTAGTCTACAGTAGGTCTACACAGCATAACCACTATGTCTAGTCTACAGTAGGTCTACATAACAACTATGTCTAGTCTACAGTAGGTACTACACAGCATAACCACTATGTCTAGTCTACAGTAGGTCTACATAACCACTATGTCTAGTCTACAGTAGGTCTACATAACCACTATGTCTAGTCTACAGTAGGTCTACATAACCACTCTGTCTAGTCTACAGTAGGCACTACACAGCATAACCACTATGTCTATTCTACAGTAGGTCTACATAACCACTATGTCTAGTCTACAGTAGGTACTACATAACCACTATGTCTAGTCTACAGTAGGTCTACATAACCACTATGTCTAGTCTACAGTAGGCACTACACAGCATAACCACTATGTCTAGTCTACAGTAGGTCTACATAACCACTATGTCTAGTCTACAGTAGGTACTACATAACCACTATGTCTAGTCTACAGTAGGTCTACATAACCACTATGTCTAGTCTACAGTAGGTACTACACAGCATAACCACTATGTCTAGTCTACAGTAGGTCTACATAACCACTATGTCTAGTCTACAGTAGGTCTACATAACCACTATGTCTAGTCTACAGTAGGTACTACACAGCATAACCACTATGTCTAGTCTACAGTAGGTCTACATAACCACTATGTCTAGTCTACAGTAGGTACTACACAGCATAACCACTATGTCTAGTCTACAGTAGGTCTACACAGCATAACCACTATGTCTAGTCTACAGTAGGTCTACATAACCACTATGTCTAGTCTACAGTAGGTCTACATAACCACTATGTCTAGTCTACAGTAGGCACTACACAGCATAACCACTATGTCTAGTCTACAGTAGGCACTACACAGCATAACCACTATGTCTAGTCTACAGTAGGTCTACTAAACCACTATGTCTAGTCTACAGTAGGTCTACATAACCACTATGTCTAGTCTACAGTAGGTCTACATAACCACTATGTCTAGTCTACAGTAGGTCTACATAACCACTCTGTCTAGTCTACAGTAGGCACTACACAGCATAACCACTATGTCTATTCTACAGTAGGTCTACATAACCACTATGTCTAGTCTACAGTAGGTACTACACAGCATAACCACTATGTCTAGTCTACAGTAGGTCTACATAACCACTATGTCTAGTCTACAGTAGGTACTACATAACCACTATGTCTAGTCTACAGTAGGTCTACATAACCACTATGTCTAGTCTACAGTAGGTACTACACAGCATAACCACTATGTCTAGTCTACAGTAGGTACTACATAACCACTATGTCTAGTCTACAGTAGGTCTACATAACCACTATGTCTAGTCTACAGTAGGTCTACATAACCACTCTGTCTAGTCTACAGTAGGTACTACACAGCATAACCACTATGTCTAGTCTACAGTAGGTCTACACAGCATAACCACTATGTCTAGTCTACAGTAGGTCTACACAGCATAACCACTATGTATAGTCTACAGTAGGTACTACACAGCATAACCACTATGTCTAGTCTACAGTAGGTCTACATAACCACTATGTCTAGTCTACAGTAGGTCTACATAACCACTATGTCTAGTCTACAGTGGGTCTACATAACCACTATGTCTAGTCTACAGTAGGTACTACATAACCACTATGTCTAGTCTACAGTAGGTCTACATAACCACTATGTCTAGTCTACAGTAGGTCTACATAACCACTATGTCTAGTCTACAGTAGGTCTACATAACCACTATGTCTAGTCTACAGTAGGTACTACACAGCATAACCACTATGTCTAGTCTACAGTAGGTCTACATAAACACTATGTCTAGTCTACAGTAGGTCTACATAACCACTATGTCTAGTCTACAGTGGGTCTACATAAACACTATGTCTAGTCTACAGTAGGTCTACACAGGATAACCACTATGTCTAGTCTACAGTAGGTACTACACAGCATAACCACTATGTCTAGTCTACAGTGGGTCTACATAACCTCTATGTCTAGTCTACAGTAGGTCTACACAGCATAACCACTATGTCTATTCTACAGTGGGTCTACATAACCACTATGTCTAGTCTACAGTAGGTCTACACAGCATAACCACTATGTCTAGTGTATAGTAGGTCTACACAGTACAACCCCTATGTCTAGTCTACAGTAGGTACTACATAACCACTATGTCTAGTCTACAGTAGGTACTACATAACCACTATGTCTAGTCTACAGTAGGTCTACACAGTACAAACACTATGTCTAGTCTACAGTAGGTCTACATAACCACTATGTCTAGTCTACAGTAGGTACTACATAACCACTATGTCTAGTCTACAGTAGGTCTACATAACCACTATGTCTAGTCTACAGTAGGTCTACATAACCACTATGTCTAGTCTACAGTAGGTCTACATAACCACTATGTCTAGTCTACAGTAGGTACTACACAGCATAACCACTATGTCTAGTCTACAGTAGGTCTACATAACCACTATGTCTAGTCTACAGTAGGTACTACACAGCATAACCACTATGTCTAGTCTACAGTAGGTCTACACAGCATAACCACTATGTCTAGTCTACAGTAGGTCTACATAACCACTATGTCTAGTCTACAGTAGGTCTACATAACCACTATGTCTAGTCTACAGTAGGCACTACACAGCATAACCACTATGTCTAGTCTACAGTAGGCACTACACAGCATAACCACTATGTCTAGTCTACAGTAGGTCTACTAAACCACTATGTCTAGTCTACAGTAGGTCTACATAACCACTATGTCTAGTCTACAGTAGGTCTACATAACCACTATGTCTAGTCTACAGTAGGTCTACATAACCACTCTGTCTAGTCTACAGTAGGCACTACACAGCATAACCACTATGTCTATTCTACAGTAGGTCTACATAACCACTATGTCTAGTCTACAGTAGGTACTACACAGCATAACCACTATGTCTAGTCTACAGTAGGTCTACATAACCACTATGTCTAGTCTACAGTAGGTACTACATAACCACTATGTCTAGTCTACAGTAGGTCTACATAACCACTATGTCTAGTCTACAGTAGGTACTACACAGCATAACCACTATGTCTAGTCTACAGTAGGTACTACATAACCACTATGTCTAGTCTACAGTAGGTCTACATAACCACTATGTCTAGTCTACAGTAGGTCTACATAACCACTCTGTCTAGTCTACAGTAGGTACTACACAGCATAACCACTATGTCTAGTCTACAGTAGGTCTACACAGCATAACCACTATGTCTAGTCTACAGTAGGTCTACACAGCATAACCACTATGTATAGTCTACAGTAGGTACTACACAGCATAACCACTATGTCTAGTCTACAGTAGGTCTACATAACCACTATGTCTAGTCTACAGTAGGTCTACATAACCACTATGTCTAGTCTACAGTGGGTCTACATAACCACTCTGTCTAGTCTACAGTAGGTACTACATAACCACTATGTCTAGTCTACAGTAGGTCTACATAACCACTATGTCTAGTCTACAGTAGGTCTACATAACCACTATGTCTAGTCTACAGTAGGTCTACATAACCACTATGTCTAGTCTACAGTAGGTACTACACAGCATAACCACTATGTCTAGTCTACAGTAGGTCTACATAAACACTATGTCTAGTCTACAGTAGGTCTACATAACCACTATGTCTAGTCTACAGTGGGTCTACATAAACACTATGTCTAGTCTACAGTAGGTCTACACAGGATAACCACTATGTCTAGTCTACAGTAGGTACTACACAGCATAACCACTATGTCTAGTCTACAGTGGGTCTACATAACCTCTATGTCTAGTCTACAGTAGGTCTACACAGCATAACCACTATGTCTATTCTACAGTGGGTCTACATAACCACTATGTCTAGTCTACAGTAGGTCTACACAGCATAACCACTATGTCTAGTGTATAGTAGGTCTACACAGTACAACCCCTATGTCTAGTCTACAGTAGGTACTACATAACCACTATGTCTAGTCTACAGTAGGTACTACATAACCACTATGTCTAGTCTACAGTAGGTCTACACAGTACAAACACTATGTCTAGTCTACAGTAGGTCTACATAACCACTATGTCTAGTCTACAGTAGGTACTACATAACCACTATGTCTAGTCTACAGTAGGTCTACATAACCACTATGTCTAGTCTACAGTAGGTACTACATAACCACTATGTCTAGTCTACAGTAGGTACTACACAGCATAACCACTATGTCTAGTCTACAGTAGGTCTACATAACCACTATGTCTAGTCTACAGTAGGTCTACACAGCATAACCACTATGTCTAGTCTACAGTAGGTCTACACAGCATAACCACTATGTCTAGTCTACAGTAGGTCTACACAGCATAACCACTATGTCTAGTCTACAGTGGGTACTACACAGCATAACCACTATGTCTAGTCTACAGTGGGTACTACACAGCATAACCACTCTGTCTAGTCTACAGTAGGTACTACACAGCATAACCACTATGTCTAGTCTACAGTGGGTACTACACAGCATAACCACTATGTCTAGTCTACAGTAGGTACTACACAGCATAACCACTATGTCTAGTCTACAGTAGGTACTACACAGCATAACCACTATGTCTAGTCTACAGTAGGTACTACACAGCATAACCAATATGTCTATTCTACAGTAGGTACTACACAGCATAACCACTATGTCTAGTCTACAGTAGGTCTACATAACCACTATGTCTAGTCTACAGTAGGTACTACATAACCACTATGTCTAGTCTACAGTAGGTCTACATAACCACTATGTCTAGTCTACAGTAGGTACTACACAGCATAACCACTATGTCTAGTCTACAGTAGGTCTACATAACCACTATGTCTAGTCTACAGTAGGTCTACATAACCACTATGTCTAGTCTACAGTAGGTACTACACAGCATAACCACTATGTCTAGTCTACAGTAGGTCTACTTAACCACTATGTCTAGTCTACAGTAGGTACTACACAGCATAACCACTATGTCTAGTCTACAGTAGGTCTACACAGCATAACCACTATGTCTAGTCTACAGTAGGTCTACATAACCACTATGTCTAGTCTACAGTAGGTCTACATAACCACTGTGTCTAGTCTACAGTAGGCACTACACAGCATAACCACTATGTCTAGTCTACAGTAGGCACTACACAGCATATCCACTATGTCTAGTCTACAGTAGGTCTACTAAACCACTATGTCTAGTCTACAGTAGGTCTACATAACCACTATGTCTAGTCTACAGTAGGTCTACATAACCACTATGTCTAGTCTACAGTAGGTCTACATAACCACTCTGTCTAGTCTACAGTAGGCACTACACAGCATAACCACTATGTCTATTCTACAGTAGGTCTACATAACCACTATGTCTAGTCTACAGTAGGTACTACACAGCATAACCACTATGTCTAGTCTACAGTAGGTCTACATAACCACTATGTCTAGTCTACAGTAGGTACTACATAACCACTATGTCTAGTCTACAGTAGGTCTACATAACCACTATGTCTAGTCTACAGTAGGTACTACACAGCATAACCACTATGTCTAGTCTACAGTAGGTACTACATAACCACTATGTCTAGTCTACAGTAGGTCTACATAACCACTATGTCTAGTCTACAGTAGGTCTACATAACCACTCTGTCTAGTCTACAGTAGGTACTACACAGCATAACCACTATGTCTAGTCTACAGTAGGTCTACACAGCATAACCACTATGTCTAGTCTACAGTAGGTCTACACAGCATAACCACTATGTATAGTCTACAGTAGGTACTACACAGCATAACCACTATGTCTAGTCTACAGTAGGTCTACATAACCACTATGTCTAGTCTACAGTAGGTCTACATAACCACTATGTCTAGTCTACAGTAGGTCTACATAACCACTATGTCTAGTCTACAGTAGGTACTACATAACCACTATGTCTAGTCTACAGTAGGTCTACATAACCACTATGTCTAGTCTACAGTAGGTCTACATAACCACTATGTCTAGTCTACAGTAGGTCTACATAACCACTATGTCTAGTCTACAGTAGGTACTACACAGCATAACCACTATGTCTAGTCTACAGTAGGTCTACATAAACACTATGTCTAGTCTACAGTAGGTCTACATAACCACTATGTCTAGTCTACAGTGGGTCTACATAAACACTATGTCTAGTCTACAGTAGGTCTACACAGGATAACCACTATGTCTAGTCTACAGTAGGTACTACACAGCATAACCACTATGTCTAGTCTACAGTGGGTCTACATAACCTCTATGTCTAGTCTACAGTAGGTCTACACAGCATAACCACTATGTCTATTCTACAGTGGGTCTACATAACCACTATGTCTAGTCTACAGTAGGTCTACACAGCATAACCACTATGTCTAGTGTATAGTAGGTCTACACAGTACAACCCCTATGTCTAGTCTACAGTAGGTACTACATAACCACTATGTCTAGTCTACAGTAGGTACTACATAACCACTATGTCTAGTCTACAGTAGGTCTACACAGTACAAACACTATGTCTAGTCTACAGTAGGTCTACATAACCACTATGTCTAGTCTACAGTAGGTACTACATAACCACTATGTCTAGTCTACAGTAGGTCTACATAACCACTATGTCTAGTCTACAGTAGGTACTACATAACCACTATGTCTAGTCTACAGTAGGTACTACACAGCATAACCACTATGTCTAGTCTACAGTAGGTCTACATAACCACTATGTCTAGTCTACAGTAGGTCTACACAGCATAACCACTATGTCTAGTCTACAGTAGGTCTACACAGCATAACCACTATGTCTAGTCTACAGTAGGTCTACACAGCATAACCACTATGTCTAGTCTACAGTGGGTACTACACAGCATAACCACTATGTCTAGTCTACAGTGGGTACTACACAGCATAACCACTCTGTCTAGTCTACAGTAGGTACTACACAGCATAACCACTATGTCTAGTCTACAGTGGGTACTACACAGCATAACCACTATGTCTAGTCTACAGTAGGTACTACACAGCATAACCACTATGTCTAGTCTACAGTAGGTACTACACAGCATAACCACTATGTCTAGTCTACAGTAGGTACTACACAGCATAACCACTATGTCTAGTCTACAGTAGGTACTACACAGCATAACCACTATGTCTAGTCTACAGTAGGTACTACACAGCATAACCACTATGTCTAGTCTACAGTAGGTCTACACAGCATAACCACTATGTCTAGTCTACAGTAGGTCTATATAACCACTATGTCTAGTCTACAGTAGGTACTACACAGCATAACCACTATGTCTAGTCTACAGTAGGTACTACATAACCACTATGTCTAGTCTACAGTAGGTACTACACAGCATAACCACTATGTCTAGTCTACAGTAGGTACTACACAGCATAACCACTATGTCTAGTCTACAGTAGGTCTACATAAACACTATGTCTAGTCTACAGTGGGTACTACACAGCATAACCACTATGTCTAGTCTACAGTAGGTCTACATAACCACTATGTCTAGTCTACAGTGGGTACTACACAACTCAGCAGGTGATCTAGTATTCACAAGTCCTGCTGGCCAGACGCAGACAGAGACAGTGGGACAATAAATTATTCATTAGCTCAGCTGTTCTGGACTGGTGGTAACAGTGAGATAAGGACTTGCAGGTCATTGGACCCTGAGCACCGTGTGTGTGTGTGTGTGTGTGTGTGTGTGTGTG
The DNA here is from genome assembly GCF_013265735.2 of Oncorhynchus mykiss. Taxonomy (NCBI): domain Eukaryota; kingdom Metazoa; phylum Chordata; class Actinopteri; order Salmoniformes; family Salmonidae; genus Oncorhynchus; species Oncorhynchus mykiss. The sequence continues at coordinate 101,658,074 of NC_048566.1, forward strand.
TGTGTGTGTGTGTGTGTGTGTGTGTGTGTGTGTGTGTGTGTGTGTGTGTGTGTGTGTCTGTGTGTGTTAATGATGCACGTGTTGACTCATAACCTGCTGTCCCTGCGGTTATATCCACATGCAGGCTGGTTTAGAGTCATGAAATATTGTGTGGATGAAGGGCGGGTTTGTTTTAATAAAGAGAAAACAATGCGTATAATGATATATCATTTTTCTTGTTCAGTTAATATCTATATGTTACATTGAGGTTTTCCTTTAGTGCAGAAGCTTAAGCGTTAGAGCCTAACTGTACTCGACACACACATGTTTACACGCCAATCACCAAACGCTTTCGGGGAACTAGGGCAGAAAAAGTTCATGTCGCTCCACTGAGGCATAACAAAAAAAAAGGGGGCGGAGTTGAATTCAGGAAGAGAAAAGCTGCCCAATGGGAGACTTGAAAAGGGAGGAGCAGAATAATGTTTGGTGAAGTGGTACAAGAGGATGACAGCAGTGTGGCTGTGTTGTTATGATGATGTGTGATGATTGTGAGGCGCGATTACAATTGGACAGTCAGGACTTCAAACAGGCCTATGGCACATCAAAGGTACTGTACTGTTCAGATGGAATAGTTTAGCTAACCATGTGTATGTGACAAATAAAATTTGATTTGATTTGAATAGTAACCTATCTGAACTCTGGACCCTGACTGTAGGTTTATAACCTCGCATATAATATAATATAACATAGTCTAATATAACATATTCTAATATACTATTAACTGTAGGTTTATAACCTCGCATATAATATAATATAACATAGTCTAATATAACATATTCTAATATACTATTAACTGTAGGTTTATAACCTCTCATATAATATAATATAACATAGTCTAATATAATATGAACTGTAGTTTATAACCTCTCATATAATATAATATGAACTGTAGGTTTATAACCTCTCATATATTATAATATGAACTGTAGTTTATAACCTCTCATATAATATGAACTGTAGTTTATAACCTCTCATATAATATAATATTAACTGTAGGTTTATAACCTCTCATATAATATGAACTGTAGTTTATAACCTCTCATATATTATAATATGAACTGTAGTTTATAACCTCTCATATAATATGAACTGTAGTTTATAACCTCTCATATAATATAATATTAACTGTAGTTTATAACCTCTCATATAATATACTATTAACTGTAGTTTATAACCTCTCATATAATATAATATAACATAGTCTAATATAATATGAACTGTAGGTTTATAACCTCTCATATAATATGAACTGTAGTTTATAACCTCTCATATAATATAATATAACATAGTCTAATATAATATGAACTGTAGTTTATAACCTCTCATATAATATGAACTGTAGTTTATAACCTCTCATATAATATAATATGAACTGTAGTTTATAACCTCTCATATAATATACTATTAACTGTAGTTTATAACCTCTCATATAATATAATATAACATAGTCTAATATAATATGAACTGTAGTTTATAACCTCTCATATAATATAATATTAACTGTAGGTTTATAACCTCTCATATAATATAATATAACATAGTCTAATATAATATGAACTGTAGGTTTATAACCTCTCATATAATATTAACTGTAGTTTATAACCTCTCATATAATATAATATGAACTGTAGTTTATAACCTCTCATATAATATAATATTAACTGTAGTTTATAACCTCTCATATAATATAATATTAACTGTAGTTTATAACCTCTCATATAATATAATATAACATAGTCTAATATAATATTAACTGTAGTTTATAACCTCTCATATAATATTAACTGTAGGTTTATAACCTCTCATATAATATTAACTGTAGGTTTATAACCTCTCATATAATATTAACTGTAGGTTTATAACCTCTCATATAATATTAACTGTAGGTTTATAACCTCTCATATAATATACTAATAACTGTAGTTTATAACCTCTCATATAATATACTAATAACTGTAGTTTATAACCTCTCATATAATAACTGTAGGCCTATAATCTCTCACATAGCCTCATATAATATTAACTCCTTCAAAATGAAGCATTTCTGGCAGTAAAATTATATACCAAATGTACATTTTGACTCGGGAACACAAGTGTAGAATGATGATTTATGTCTTTCAGCATCTTGATAGAAAGAATGTGTAGTTAGGGACTGTCTGTAAAGATGCTGCGGTATCTCTATCAGCATCATAACAGCTGATAGTATATCATATGCATCCAAGTCGAACTGAAATCTTATCAGAAACATGTTGGGTTGTTTTCACTGCTTTTAATTTCCATAAAACCAGTCAAACTGATGCCATTTGTAAATTTTGCACAGAAATTCTTTCCTGTTTTTCTTTTTTTTTTCTCTCTTTGGGTTATCGCATTAAATGTGTGCTGTGCGAGGGAAGCAGAGATGACTGAGAACTCTGTAGATGTCCCTTAGATTGAAGCATTCATCCATTTATGACACTATTCTGCGGGTTATTTGGTCTTCTGGGACAGAAGATAAACGGCTTGTATCTAATTACAGACATGTGGATTATTAACAAATAGCCTACCAAAATATCTGAAATTATAAGCAGAAACATATTTAAATTAGGCTTTAAAAAAAGGATTCCTGCACCCACCTGTCAAAAGTATTTGTTTTGGTGTCTGACTGTAAAGCACATTTTCTACAGGCCTATATTGTCACGTTCTGACCTTAGTTATGTTGTTATATCTTTGTTTTAGTATGGTCAGGGCGTGAGTTGGGTGGGTTGTCTATGTTAGTTTTAGTATGGTCAGGGCGTGAGTTGGGTGGGTTGTCTATGTTAGTTTTAGTATGGTCAGGGCGTGAGTTGGGTGGGTTGTCTATGTTAGTTTTAGTATGGTCAGGGCGTGAGTTGGGTGGGTTGTCTATGTTAGTTTTAGTATGGTCAGGGCGTGAGTTGGGTGGGTTGTCTATGTTAGTTTTAGTATGGTCAGGGCGTGAGTTGGGTGGGTTGTCTATGTTAGTTTTAGTATGGTCAGGGCGTGAGTTGGGTGGGTTGTCTATGTTAGTTTTAGTATGGTCAGGGTGTGAGTTGGGTGGGTTGTCTATGTTAGTTTTAGTATGGTCAGGGCGTGAGTTGGGGTGGGTTGTCTATGTTAGTTTTAGTATGGTCATGGCGTGAGTTGGGTGGGTTGTCTATGTTAGTTTTAGTATGGTCAGGGCGTGAGTTGGGGTGGGTTGTCTATGTTAGTTTTAGTATGGTCAGGGCGTGAGTTGGGGTGGGTTGTCTATGTTAGTTTTAGTATGGTCAGGGCGTGAGTTGGGGTGGGTTGTCTATGTTAGTTTTAGTATGGTCAGGGCGTGAGTTGGGGTGGGTTGTCTATGTTAGTTTTAGTATGGTCAGGGCGTGAGTTGGGGTGGGTTGTCTATGTTAGTTTTAGTATGGTCAGGGCGTGAGTTGGGTGGGTTGTCTATGTTAGTTTTAGTATGGTCAGGGCGTGAGTTGGGGTGGGTTGTCTATGTTAGTTTTAGTATGGTCAGGGTGTGAGTTGGGTGGGTTGTCTATGTTAGTTTTAGTATGGTCATGGCGTGAGTTGGGTGGGTTGTCTATGTTAGTTTTAGTATGGTCAGGGCGTGAGTTGGGTGGGTTGTCTATGTTAGTTTTAGTATGGTCAGGGTGTGAGTTGGGTGGGTTGTCTATGTTAGTTTTAGTATGGTCAGGGTGTGAGTTGGGTGGGTTGTCTATGTTAGTTTTAGTATGGTCAGGGTGTGAGTTGGGTGGGTTGTCTATGTTAGTTTTAGTATGCTCAGGGCGTGAGTTGGGGTGGGTTGTCTATGTTAGTTTTAGTATGGTCAGGGCGTGAGTTGGGTGGGTTGTCTATGTTAGTTTTAGTATGCTCAGGGTGTGAGTTGGGTGGGTTCTCTATGTTAGTTTTAGTATGGTCAGGGCGTGAGTTGGGTGGGTTGTCTATGTTAGTTTTAGTATGGTCAGGGCGTGAGTTGGGTGGGTTGTCTACGTTAGTTTTTCTATGATTTGCTATTTCTATGTTTGGCCTGGTATGGTTCTCAATCAGAGGCAGCTGTCTATCGTTGTCCCTGATTGAGAACCATCTTTAGGGAGCCTGTTTTCTAATGTGTTTCGTGGGTGATTATTTTCTGTCTTTGTGTATGTCACCAGACAGGACTGTTTCGTTTCGTATCATTCTCTTTGTTTAATTTTGTTTTAGTGTTCTGAGTTGAATAAATATCGTCATGAACACGTACCACGCTGCGCTTTGGTCCGATCCTTGCTACTCCTCGTCAGAAGAAGAGGACGATCGTGACATATGGCAGGTTAGGGTTGGGTGCGGGATTATCACAACGGCTAAAGTCGGTTGCAGATGAGTTATTAGCAATTGTGTGCGAGTGCGGATGAACAAACAGTTGACCCACGCATCACTACTGTGTGTGTGACTGTGTGCGTGCGTGTGTGTTTTGTGTGTATCTGTGTCATAGTGTAATAGCCTACCTGTAGTCCATTAGGCCGAAGCCAGCTAGCTCAATACTTCCCAGGGAACTCTAGATTAGATTAGATTAGATTAGGAGTAGTATTAACCCTACTGGCCATCTCACCTTTAATCCTGTTAACCAGTTACTACAGCCCGGATTACACAGGAGAAACAAGTGTGTATTAGTTAATGGTATCCGTTGTGTTGTCTAGCTCTTTGTAACACAAATAGGAGCTAGTGAGTTGTTAGCTATTAACACATTGATGTCCGGTAGGTCGTAGCCTAGCCTAGCTCCTGGACCTATTGGTTACACTGTAGAGTTGCTAATGCTAGCTATTAGTTAATGGTATTGTATATGTTAGGCCGTAGCCTAGCCTAGCTCCTGGACCTATTGGTTACACTGTAGAGTTGCTTATGCTAGCTATTAGTTAATTGTATATGTTGTTATATTATTATATTGTATATGTTGTTATATTGTTATAGTGTTCCATAGTGTTATAGTGTTATAGTGTTATAGTGTTCTATAGTGTTATAGTGTTCTATAGTGTTATAGTGTTCTATATTGTTATAGTGTTCTATAGTGTTATAGTGTTCTATATTGTTATAGTGTTCTATAGTGTTATAGTGTTCTATAGTGTTATAGTGTTCTATATTGTTATAGTGTTCTATAGTGTTATAGTGTCCTATATTGTGGTAGTGTTCTATAGTGTTCTATAGTGTTATAGTGTTCTATAGTGTTATAGTGTTCTATAGTGTTATAGTGTTCTATAGTGTTATAGTGTTCTATATTGTTATAGTGTTCTATATTGTTATAGTGTTCTATAGTGTTATAGTGTTCTATATTGTTATAGTGTTCTATATTGTTATAGTGTTCTATAGTGTTATAGTGTTCTATATTGTTATAGTGTTCTATAGTGTTATAGTGTTCTATATTGTTATAGTGTCCTATATTGTTATAGTGTTCTATATTGTTGTAGTGTTCTATATTGTTATAGTGTTCTATAGTGTTATAGTGTTATAGTGTTATAGTGTCCTATATTGTTATAGTGTTCTATATTGTTGTAGTGTTCTATATTGTTATAGTGTTCTATAGTGTTATAGTGTTAGATAGTGTTATAGTGTTCTATAGTGTTATTGTGTTAGATAGTGTTATAGTGTTCTATAGTGTTATAGTGTTCTATAGTGTTATAGTGTTCTATAGTGTTATAGTGTTCTATAGTGTTGTAGTGTTATAGTGTTCTATATTGTTATAGTGTTCTATATTGTTATAATGTTCTATATTGTTATAGTGTTCTATAGTGTTATAGTGTTATAGTGTTCTATAGTGTTATAGTGTTCTATAGTGTTATAGTGTTCTATAGTGTTCTATATTGTTATAGTGTTCTATAGTGTTCTATATTGTTGTAGTGTTATAGTGTTCTATATTGTTATAGTGTCCTATATTGTGGTAGTGTCCTATATTGTTCTATAGTGTTATAGTGTTCTATAGTGTTATAGTGTTAGATAGTGTTATAGTGTTCTATAGTGTTATAGTGTTAGATAGTGTTATAGTGTTCTATATTGTTGTAGTGTTCTATATTGTTATAGTGTTCTATATTGTTGTAGTGTTATAGTGTTCTATATTGTTATAGTGTCCTATATTGTGGTAGTGTTCTATAGTGTTCTATATTGTTATAGTGTTCTATAGTGATATAGTGTTCTATAGTGTTATAGTGTTCTATAGTGTTATAGTGTTCTATAGTGTTCTATAGTGTTATAGTGTTATAGTGTTCTATAGTGTTATAGTGTTCTATAGTGTTATAGTGTTCTATAGTGTTATAGTGTTCTATATTGTTATAGTGTTCTATATTTTTACAGTGTTTTATATTGTTGTAGTGTTATAGTGTTCTATATTGTTATAGTGTCCTATATTGTGGTAGTGTTCTATAGTGTTCTATATTGTTATAGTGTTCTATAGTGATATAGTGTTCTATAGTGTTATAGTGTTCTATAGTGTTATAGTGTTCTATAGTGTTCTATAGTGTTATAGTGTTATAGTGTTCTATAGTGTTATAGTGTTCTATAGTGTTATAGTGTTCTATAGTGTTATAGTGTTCTATATTGTTATAGTGTTCTATATTGTTATAGTGTCCTATATTGTTATAGTGTTCTATATTGTTATAGTGTTCTATATTGTTATAGTGTTCTATAGTGTTCTATATTGTTGTAGTGTTATAGTGTTCTATAGTGTTATAGTGTTCTATATTGTTATAGTGTTCTATATTGTTATAGTGTCCTATATTGTTATAGTGTTCTATATTGTTATAGTGTTCTATATTGTTATAGTGTTCTATAGTGTTCTATATTGTTGTAGTGTTATAGTGTTCTATATTGTTGTAGTGTTATAGTGTTCTATATTGTTATAGTGTCCTATATTGTGGTAGTGTTCTATAGTGTTCTATATTGTTATAGTGTTCTATAGTGATATAGTGTTCTATAGTGTTATAGTGTTCTATAGTGTTATAGTGTTCTATAGTGTTCTATAGTGTTATAGTGTTATAGTGTTCTATAGTGTTATAGTGTTCTATAGTGTTATAGTGTTCTATAGTGTTATAGTGTTCTATATTGTTATAGTGTTCTATATTTTTACAGTGTTTTATATTGTTGTAGTGTTATAGTGTTCTATATTGTTATAGTGTCCTATATTGTGGTAGTGTTCTATAGTGTTCTATATTGTTATAGTGTTCTATAGTGATATAGTGTTCTATAGTGTTATAGTGTTCTATAGTGTTATAGTGTTCTATAGTGTTCTATAGTGTTATAGTGTTATAGTGTTCTATAGTGTTATAGTGTTCTATAGTGTTATAGTGTTCTATAGTGTTATAGTGTTCTATATTGTTATAGTGTTCTATATTTTTACAGTGTTCTATATTGTTATAGTGTTCTATATTTTTACAGTGTTCTATATTGTTATAGTGTTATAGTGTTCTATATTGTTATAGTGTCCTATATTTTTACAGTGTTTTATATTGTTATAGTGTTATAGTGTTCTATAGTGTTATAGTGTTATAGTGTTCTATAGTGTTATAGTGTTCTATAGTGTTATAGTGTTCTATAGTGTTCTATATTGTTATAGTGTTCTATAGTGTTCTATATTGTTGTAGTGTTATAGTGTTCTATATTGTTATAGTGTCCTATATTGTGGTAGTGTCCTATATTGTTCTATAGTGTTATAGTGTTCTATAGTGTTATAGTGTTAGATAGTGTTATAGTGTTCTATATTGTTATAGTGTTAGATAGTGTTATAGTGTTCTATAGTGTTATAGTGTTCTATAGTGTTATAGTGTTCTATAGTGTTATAGTGTTCTATATTGTTGTAGTGTTATAGTGTTCTATATTGTTATAGTGTCCTATATTGTGGTAGTGTTCTATAGTGTTCTATATTGTTATAGTGTTCTATAGTGATATAGTGTTCTATAGTGTTATAGTGTTCTATAGTGTTATAGTGTTCTATAGTGTTCTATAGTGTTATAGTGTTATAGTGTTCTATAGTGTTATAGTGTTCTATAGTGTTATAGTGTTCTATAGTGTTATAGTGTTCTATATTGTTATAGTGTTCTATATTTTTACAGTGTTTTATATTGTTGTAGTGTTATAGTGTTCTATATTGTTATAGTGTCCTATATTGTGGTAGTGTTCTATAGTGTTCTATATTGTTATAGTGTTCTATAGTGATATAGTGTTCTATAGTGTTATAGTGTTCTATAGTGTTATAGTGTTCTATAGTGTTCTATAGTGTTATAGTGTTATAGTGTTCTATAGTGTTATAGTGTTCTATAGTGTTATAGTGTTTTATAGTGTTATAGTGTTCTATATTGTTATAGTGTTCTATATTTTTACAGTGTTCTATATTGTTATAGTGTTCTATATTTTTACAGTGTTCTATATTGTTATAGTGTTATAGTGTTCTATATTGTTATAGTGTCCTATATTTTTACAGTGTTTTATATTGTTATAGTGTTATAGTGTTCTATAGTGTTATAGTGTTATAGTGTTCTATAGTGTTATAGTGTTCTATAGTGTTATAGTGTTCTATAGTGTTCTATATTGTTATAGTGTTCTATAGTGTTCTATATTGTTGTAGTGTTATAGTGTTCTATATTGTTATAGTGTCCTATATTGTGGTAGTGTCCTATATTGTTCTATAGTGTTATAGTGTTCTATAGTGTTATAGTGTTAGATAGTGTTATAGTGTTCTATAGTGTTATAGTGTTAGATAGTGTTATAGTGTTCTATAGTGTTATAGTGTTCTATAGTGTTATAGTGTTCTATAGTGTTATAGTGTTAGATAGTGTTATAGTGTTCTATAGTGTTATAGTGTTCTATATTGTTATAGTGTTCTATATTTTTACAGTGTTTTATATTGTTGTAGTGTTATAGTGTTCTATATTGTTATAGTGTCCTATATTGTGGTAGTGTTCTATAGTGTTCTATATTGTTATAGTGTTCTATAGTGATATAGTGTTCTATAGTGTTATAGTGTTCTATAGTGTTATAGTGTTCTATAGTGTTCTATAGTGTTATAGTGTTATAGTGTTCTATAGTGTTATAGTGTTCTATAGTGTTATAGTGTTCTATAGTGTTATAGTGTTCTATATTGTTATAGTGTTCTATATTTTTACAGTGTTTTATATTGTTGTAGTGTTATAGTGTTCTATATTGTTATAGTGTCCTATATTGTGGTAGTGTTCTATAGTGTTCTATATTGTTATAGTGTTCTATAGTGATATAGTGTTCTATAGTGTTATAGTGTTCTATAGTGTTATAGTGTTCTATAGTGTTCTATAGTGTTATAGTGTTATAGTGTTCTATAGTGTTATAGTGTTCTATAGTGTTATAGTGTTCTATAGTGTTATAGTGTTCTATATTGTTATAGTGTTCTATATTGTTATAGTGTCCTATATTGTTATAGTGTTCTATATTGTTATAGTGTTCTATATTGTTATAGTGTTCTATAGTGTTCTATATTGTTGTAGTGTTATAGTGTTCTATAGTGTTATAGTGTTCTATAGTGTTATAGTGTTCTATATTGTTATAGTGTTCTATATTGTTATAGTGTCCTATATTGTTATAGTGTTCTATATTGTTATAGTGTTCTATATTGTTATAGTGTTCTATAGTGTTCTATATTGTTGTAGTGTTATAGTGTTCTATATTGTTGTAGTGTTATAGTGTTCTATAGTGTTCTATATTGTTGTAGTGTTATAGTGTTCTATATTGTTGTAGTGTTATAGTGTTCTATATTGTTATAGTGTCCTATATTGTGGTAGTGTTCTATAGTGTTCTATATTGTTATAGTGTTCTATAGTGATATAGTGTTCTATAGTGTTATAGTGTTCTATAGTGTTATAGTGTTCTATAGTGTTCTATAGTGTTATAGTGTTATAGTGTTCTATAGTGTTATAGTGTTCTATAGTGTTATAGTGTTCTATAGTGTTATAGTGTTCTATATTGTTATAGTGTTCTATATTTTTACAGTGTTTTATATTGTTGTAGTGTTATAGTGTTCTATATTGTTATAGTGTCCTATATTGTGGTAGTGTTCTATAGTGTTCTATATTGTTATAGTGTTCTATAGTGATATAGTGTTCTATAGTGTTATATTGTTCTATAGTGTTATAGTGTTCTATAGTGTTATAGTGTTCTATATTGTTATAGTGTCCTATATTTTTACAGTGTTTTATATTGTTATAGTGTTATAGTGTTCTATAGTGTTATAGTGTTATAGTGTTCTATAGTGTTATAGTGTTCTATAGTGTTATAGTGTTCTATAGTGTTCTATATTGTTATAGTGTTCTATAGTGTTCTATATTGTTGTAGTGTTATAGTGTTCTATATTGTTATAGTGTCCTATATTGTTCTATAGTGTTATAGTGTTCTATAGTGTTATAGTGTTAGATAGTGTTATAGTGTTCTATAGTGTTATAGTGTTAGATAGTGTTATAGTGTTCTATAGTGTTATAATGTTCTATATTGTTATAGTGTTCTATAGTGTTATAGTGTTATAGTGTTCTATAGTGTTATAGTGTTCTATAGTGTTCTATATTGTTATAGTGTTATAGTGTTCTATATTGTTCTATAGTGTTATAGTGTTCTATAGTGTTCTATATTGTTATAGTGTTCTATAGTGTTCTATATTGTTGTAGTGTTATAGTGTTCTATATTGTTATAGTGTCCTATATTGTTCTATAGTGTTATAGTGTTCTATAGTGTTATAGTGTTAGATAGTGTTATAGTGTTCTATAGTGTTATAGTGTTAGATAGTGTTATAGTGTTCTATAGTGTTATAGTGTTCTATAGTGTTATAGTGTTCTATAGTGTTATAGTGTTCTATATTGTTGTAGTGTTATAGTGTTCTATATTGTTATAGTGTCCTATATTGTGGTAGTGTTCTATAGTGTTCTATATTGTTATAGTGTTCTATAGTGATATAGTGTTCTATAGTGTTATAGTGTTCTATAGTGTTATAGTGTTCTATAGTGTTCTATAGTGTTATAGTGTTATAGTGTTCTATAGTGTTATAGTGTTCTATAGTGTTATAGTGTTCTATAGTGTTATAGTGTTCTATATTGTTATAGTGTTCTATATTTTTACAGTGTTTTATATTGTTGTAGTGTTATAGTGTTCTATATTGTTATAGTGTCCTATATTGTGGTAGTGTTCTATAGTGTTCTATATTGTTATAGTGTTCTATAGTGATATAGTGTTCTATAGTGTTATAGTGTTCTATAGTGTTATAGTGTTCTATAGTGTTCTATAGTGTTATAGTGTTATAGTGTTCTATAGTGTTATAGTGTTCTATAGTGTTATAGTGTTCTATAGTGTTATAGTGTTCTATATTGTTATAGTGTTCTATATTTTTACAGTGTTCTATATTGTTATAGTGTTCTATATTTTTACAGTGTTCTATATTGTTATAGTGTTATAGTGTTCTATATTGTTATAGTGTTATAGTGTTCTATAGTGTTATAGTGTTCTATAGTGTTATAGTGTTCTATAGTGTTCTATATTGTTATAGTGTTCTATATTGTTATAGTGTCCTATATTTTTACAGTGTTTTATATTGTTATAGTGTTATAGTGTTCTATAGTGTTATAGTGTTATAGTGTTCTATAGTGTTATAGTGTTCTATAGTGTTATAGTGTTCTATAGTGTTCTATATTGTTATAGTGTTCTATAGTGTTCTATATTGTTGTAGTGTTATAGTGTTCTATATTGTTATAGTGTCCTATATTGTGGTAGTGTCCTATATTGTTCTATAGTGTTATAGTGTTCTATAGTGTTATAGTGTTAGATAGTGTTATAGTGTTCTATATTGTTATAGTGTTAGATAGTGTTATAGTGTTCTATAGTGTTATAGTGTTCTATAGTGTTATAGTGTTCTATAGTGTTATAGTGTTCTATATTGTTGTAGTGTTATAGTGTTCTATATTGTTATAGTGTCCTATATTGTGGTAGTGTTCTATAGTGTTCTATATTGTTATAGTGTTCTATAGTGATATAGTGTTCTATAGTGTTATAGTGTTCTATAGTGTTATAGTGTTCTATAGTGTTCTATAGTGTTATAGTGTTATAGTGTTCTATAGTGTTATAGTGTTCTATAGTGTTATAGTGTTCTATAGTGTTATAGTGTTCTATATTGTTATAGTGTTCTATATTTTTACAGTGTTTTATATTGTTGTAGTGTTATAGTGTTCTATATTGTTATAGTGTCCTATATTGTGGTAGTGTTCTATAGTGTTCTATATTGTTATAGTGTTCTATAGTGATATAGTGTTCTATAGTGTTATAGTGTTCTATAGTGTTATAGTGTTCTATAGTGTTCTATAGTGTTATAGTGTTATAGTGTTCTATAGTGTTATAGTGTTCTATAGTGTTATAGTGTTCTATAGTGTTATAGTGTTCTATATTGTTATAGTGTTCTATATTTTTACAGTGTTCTATATTGTTATAGTGTTCTATATTTTTACAGTGTTCTATATTGTTATAGTGTTATAGTGTTCTATATTGTTATAGTGTCCTATATTTTTACAGTGTTTTATATTGTTATAGTGTTATAGTGTTCTATAGTGTTATAGTGTTATAGTGTTCTATAGTGTTATAGTGTTCTATAGTGTTATAGTGTTCTATAGTGTTCTATATTGTTATAGTGTTCTATAGTGTTCTATATTGTTGTAGTGTTATAGTGTTCTATATTGTTATAGTGTCCTATATTGTGGTAGTGTCCTATATTGTTCTATAGTGTTATAGTGTTCTATAGTGTTATAGTGTTAGATAGTGTTATAGTGTTCTATATTGTTATAGTGTTAGATAGTGTTATAGTGTTCTATAGTGTTATAGTGTTCTATAGTGTTATAGTGTTCTATAGTGTTATAGTGTTCTATATTGTTGTAGTGTTATAGTGTTCTATATTGTTATAGTGTCCTATATTGTTATAGTGTTCTATATTTTTACAGTGTTTTATATTGTTGTAGTGTTATAGTGTTCTATATTGTTATAGTGTCCTATATTGTGGTAGTGTTCTATAGTGTTCTATATTGTTATAGTGTTCTATAGTGATATAGTGTTCTATAGTGTTATAGTGTTCTATAGTGTTATAGTGTTCTATAGTGTTCTATAGTGTTATAGTGTTATAGTGTTCTATAGTGTTATAGTGTTCTATAGTGTTATAGTGTTCTATAGTGTTATAGTGTTCTATATTGTTATAGTGTTCTATATTTTTACAGTGTTTTATATTGTTGTAGTGTTATAGTGTTCTATATTGTTATAGTGTCCTATATTGTGGTAGTGTTCTATAGTGTTCTATATTGTTATAGTGTTCTATAGTGATATAGTGTTCTATAGTGTTATAGTGTTCTATAGTGTTATAGTGTTCTATAGTGTTCTATAGTGTTATAGTGTTATAGTGTTCTATAGTGTTATAGTGTTCTATAGTGTTATAGTGTTTTATAGTGTTATAGTGTTCTATATTGTTATAGTGTTCTATATTTTTACAGTGTTCTATATTGTTATAGTGTTCTATATTTTTACAGTGTTCTATATTGTTATAGTGTTATAGTGTTCTATATTGTTATAGTGTCCTATATTTTTACAGTGTTTTATATTGTTATAGTGTTATAGTGTTCTATAGTGTTATAGTGTTATAGTGTTCTATAGTGTTATAGTGTTCTATAGTGTTATAGTGTTCTATAGTGTTCTATATTGTTATAGTGTTCTATAGTGTTCTATATTGTTGTAGTGTTATAGTGTTCTATATTGTTATAGTGTCCTATATTGTGGTAGTGTCCTATATTGTTCTATAGTGTTATAGTGTTCTATAGTGTTATAGTGTTAGATAGTGTTATAGTGTTCTATAGTGTTATAGTGTTAGATAGTGTTATAGTGTTCTATAGTGTTATAGTGTTCTATAGTGTTATAGTGTTCTATAGTGTTATAGTGTTAGATAGTGTTATAGTGTTCTATAGTGTTATAGTGTTCTATATTGTTATAGTGTTCTATATTTTTACAGTGTTTTATATTGTTGTAGTGTTATAGTGTTCTATATTGTTATAGTGTCCTATATTGTGGTAGTGTTCTATAGTGTTCTATATTGTTATAGTGTTCTATAGTGATATAGTGTTCTATAGTGTTATAGTGTTCTATAGTGTTATAGTGTTCTATAGTGTTCTATAGTGTTATAGTGTTATAGTGTTCTATAGTGTTATAGTGTTCTATAGTGTTATAGTGTTCTATAGTGTTATAGTGTTCTATATTGTTATAGTGTTCTATATTTTTACAGTGTTTTATATTGTTGTAGTGTTATAGTGTTCTATATTGTTATAGTGTCCTATATTGTGGTAGTGTTCTATAGTGTTCTATATTGTTATAGTGTTCTATAGTGATATAGTGTTCTATAGTGTTATAGTGTTCTATAGTGTTATAGTGTTCTATAGTGTTCTATAGTGTTATAGTGTTCTATAGTGTTATAGTGTTCTATAGTGTTATAGTGTTCTATAGTGTTATAGTGTTCTATATTGTTATAGTGTTCTATATTGTTATAGTGTCCTATATTGTTATAGTGTTCTATATTGTTATAGTGTTCTATATTGTTATAGTGTTCTATAGTGTTCTATATTGTTGTAGTGTTATAGTGTTCTATAGTGTTATAGTGTTCTATAGTGTTATAGTGTTCTATATTGTTATAGTGTTCTATATTGTTATAGTGTCCTATATTGTTATAGTGTTCTATATTGTTATAGTGTTCTATATTGTTATAGTGTTCTATAGTGTTCTATATTGTTGTAGTGTTATAGTGTTCTATATTGTTGTAGTGTTATAGTGTTCTATAGTGTTGTAGTGTTATAGTGTTCTATATTGTTATAGTGTCCTATATTGTGGTAGTGTTCTATAGTGTTCTATATTGTTATAGTGTTCTATAGTGATATAGTGTTCTATAGTGTTATAGTGTTCTATAGTGTTATAGTGTTCTATAGTGTTCTATAGTGTTATAGTGTTATAGTGTTCTATAGTGTTATAGTGTTCTATAGTGTTATAGTGTTCTATAGTGTTATAGTGTTCTATATTGTTATAGTGTTCTATATTTTTACAGTGTTTTATATTGTTGTAGTGTTATAGTGTTCTATATTGTTATAGTGTCCTATATTGTGGTAGTGTTCTATAGTGTTCTATATTGTTATAGTGTTCTATAGTGATATAGTGTTCTATAGTGTTATATTGTTCTATAGTGTTATAGTGTTCTATAGTGTTATAGTGTTCTATATTGTTATAGTGTTCTATATTTTTACAGTGTTTTATATTGTTATAGTGTTATAGTGTTCTATATTGTTATAGTGTCCTATATTTTTACAGTGTTTTATATTGTTATAGTGTTATAGTGTTCTATAGTGTTATTGTGTTAGATAGTGTTATAGTGTTCTATAGTGTTATAGTGTTCTATAGTGTTATAGTGTTCTATAGTGTTCTATATTGTTATAGTGTTCTATAGTGTTCTATATTGTTGTAGTGTTATAGTGTTCTATATTGTTATAGTGTCCTATATTGTTCTATAGTGTTATAGTGTTCTATAGTGTTATAGTGTTAGATAGTGTTATAGTGTTCTATAGTGTTATAGTGTTAGATAGTGTTATAGTGTTCTATAGTGTTATAATGTTCTATATTGTTATAGTGTTCTATAGTGTTATAGTGTTATAGTGTTCTATAGTGTTATAGTGTTCTATAGTGTTCTATATTGTTATAGTGTTATAGTGTTCTATATTGTTCTATAGTGTTATAGTGTTCTATAGTGTTCTATATTGTTATAGTGTTCTATAGTGTTCTATATTGTTGTAGTGTTATAGTGTTCTATATTGTTATAGTGTCCTATATTGTTCTATAGTGTTATAGTGTTCTATAGTGTTATAGTGTTAGATAGTGTTATAGTGTTCTATAGTGTTATAGTGTTAGATAGTGTTATAGTGTTCTATAGTGTTATAGTGTTCTATAGTGTTATAGTGTTCTATAGTGTTATAGTGTTCTATATTGTTGTAGTGTTATAGTGTTCTATATTGTTATAGTGTCCTATATTGTGGTAGTGTTCTATAGTGTTCTATATTGTTATAGTGTTCTATAGTGATATAGTGTTCTATAGTGTTATAGTGTTCTATAGTGTTATAGTGTTCTATAGTGTTCTATAGTGTTATAGTGTTATAGTGTTCTATAGTGTTATAGTGTTCTATAGTGTTATAGTGTTCTATAGTGTTATAGTGTTCTATATTGTTATAGTGTTCTATATTTTTACAGTGTTTTATATTGTTGTAGTGTTATAGTGTTCTATATTGTTATAGTGTCCTATATTGTGGTAGTGTTCTATAGTGTTCTATATTGTTATAGTGTTCTATAGTGATATAGTGTTCTATAGTGTTATAGTGTTCTATAGTGTTATAGTGTTCTATAGTGTTCTATAGTGTTATAGTGTTATAGTGTTCTATAGTGTTATAGTGTTCTATAGTGTTATAGTGTTCTATAGTGTTATAGTGTTCTATATTGTTATAGTGTTCTATATTTTTACAGTGTTCTATATTGTTATAGTGTTCTATATTTTTACAGTGTTCTATATTGTTATAGTGTTATAGTGTTCTATATTGTTATAGTGTTCTATATTTTTACAGTGTTTTATATTGTTATAGTGTTATAGTGTTCTATAGTGTTATAGTGTTATAGTGTTCTATAGTGTTATAGTGTTCTATAGTGTTATAGTGTTCTATAGTGTTCTATATTGTTATAGTGTTCTATAGTGTTCTATATTGTTGTAGTGTTATAGTGTTCTATATTGTTATAGTGTCCTATATTGTGGTAGTGTCCTATATTGTTCTATAGTGTTATAGTGTTCTATAGTGTTATAGTGTTAGATAGTGTTATAGTGTTCTATATTGTTATAGTGTTAGATAGTGTTATAGTGTTCTATAGTGTTATAGTGTTCTATAGTGTTATAGTGTTCTATAGTGTTATAGTGTTCTATATTGTTGTAGTGTTATAGTGTTCTATATTGTTATAGTGTCCTATATTGTGGTAGTGTTCTATAGTGTTCTATATTGTTATAGTGTTCTATAGTGATATAGTGTTCTATAGTGTTATAGTGTTCTATAGTGTTATAGTGTTCTATAGTGTTCTATAGTGTTATAGTGTTATAGTGTTCTATAGTGTTATAGTGTTCTATAGTGTTATAGTGTTCTATAGTGTTATAGTGTTCTATATTGTTATAGTGTTCTATATTTTTACAGTGTTTTATATTGTTGTAGTGTTATAGTGTTCTATATTGTTATAGTGTCCTATATTGTGGTAGTGTTCTATAGTGTTCTATATTGTTATAGTGTTCTATAGTGATATAGTGTTCTATAGTGTTATAGTGTTCTATAGTGTTATAGTGTTCTATAGTGTTCTATAGTGTTATAGTGTTATAGTGTTCTATAGTGTTATAGTGTTCTATAGTGTTATAGTGTTCTATAGTGTTATAGTGTTCTATATTGTTATAGTGTTCTATATTTTTACAGTGTTCTATATTGTTATAGTGTTCTATATTTTTACAGTGTTCTATATTGTTATAGTGTTATAGTGTTCTATATTGTTATAGTGTCCTATATTTTTACAGTGTTTTATATTGTTATAGTGTTATAGTGTTCTATAGTGTTATAGTGTTATAGTGTTCTATAGTGTTATAGTGTTCTATAGTGTTATAGTGTTCTATAGTGTTCTATATTGTTATAGTGTTCTATAGTGTTCTATATTGTTGTAGTGTTATAGTGTTCTATATTGTTATAGTGTCCTATATTGTGGTAGTGTCCTATATTGTTCTATAGTGTTATAGTGTTCTATAGTGTTATAGTGTTAGATAGTGTTATAGTGTTCTATAGTGTTATAGTGTTAGATAGTGTTATAGTGTTCTATAGTGTTATAGTGTTCTATAGTGTTATAGTGTTCTATAGTGTTATAGTGTTCTATATTGTTGTAGTGTTATAGTGTTCTATATTGTTATAGTGTCCTATATTGTGGTAGTGTTCTATAGTGTTCTATATTGTTATAGTGTTCTATAGTGATATAGTGTTCTATAGTGTTATAGTGTTCTATAGTGTTATAGTGTTCTATAGTGTTCTATAGTGTTATAGTGTTATAGTGTTCTATAGTGTTATAGTGTTCTATAGTGTTATAGTGTTCTATAGTGTTATAGTGTTCTATATTGTTATAGTGTTCTATATTTTTACAGTGTTTTATATTGTTGTAGTGTTATAGTGTTCTATATTGTTATAGTGTCCTATATTGTGGTAGTGTTCTATAGTGTTCTATATTGTTATAGTGTTCTATAGTGATATAGTGTTCTATAGTGTTATAGTGTTCTATAGTGTTATAGTGTTCTATAGTGTTCTATAGTGTTATAGTGTTCTATAGTGTTATAGTGTTCTATAGTGTTATAGTGTTCTATAGTGTTATAGTGTTCTATATTGTTATAGTGTTCTATATTGTTATAGTGTCCTATATTGTTATAGTGTTCTATATTGTTATAGTGTTCTATATTGTTATAGTGTTCTATAGTGTTCTATATTGTTGTAGTGTTATAGTGTTCTATAGTGTTATAGTGTTCTATAGTGTTATAGTGTTCTATATTGTTATAGTGTTCTATATTGTTATAGTGTCCTATATTGTTATAGTGTTCTATATTGTTATAGTGTTCTATATTGTTATAGTGTTCTATAGTGTTCTATATTGTTGTAGTGTTATAGTGTTCTATATTGTTGTAGTGTTATAGTGTTCTATATTGTTATAGTGTCCTATATTGTGGTAGTGTTCTATAGTGTTCTATATTGTTATAGTGTTCTATAGTGATATAGTGTTCTATAGTGTTATAGTGTTCTATAGTGTTATAGTGTTCTATAGTGTTCTATAGTGTTATAGTGTTATAGTGTTCTATAGTGTTATAGTGTTCTATAGTGTTATAGTGTTCTATAGTGTTATAGTGTTCTATATTGTTATAGTGTTCTATATTTTTACAGTGTTTTATATTGTTGTAGTGTTATAGTGTTCTATATTGTTATAGTGTCCTATATTGTGGTAGTGTTCTATAGTGTTCTATATTGTTATAGTGTTCTATAGTGATATAGTGTTCTATAGTGTTATATTGTTCTATAGTGTTATAGTGTTCTATAGTGTTATAGTGTTCTATATTGTTATAGTGTTCTATATTTTTACAGTGTTTTATATTGTTATAGTGTTATAGTGTTCTATATTGTTATAGTGTTATAATGTTCTATATTGTTATAGTGTCCTATATTTTTACAGTGTTTTATATTGTTATAGTGTTATAGTGTTCTATAGTGTTATAGTGTTATAGTGTTCTATAGTGTTATAGTGTTCTATAGTGTTATAGTGTTCTATAGTGTTCTATATTGTTATAGTGTTCTATAGTGTTCTATATTGTTGTAGTGTTATAGTGTTCTATATTGTTATAGTGTCCTATATTGTTCTATAGTGTTATAGTGTTCTATAGTGTTATAGTGTTAGATAGTGTTATAGTGTTCTATAGTGTTATAGTGTTAGATAGTGTTATAGTGTTCTATAGTGTTATAATGTTCTATATTGTTATAGTGTTCTATAGTGTTATAGTGTTATAGTGTTCTATAGTGTTATAGTGTTCTATAGTGTTCTATATTGTTATAGTGTTATAGTGTTCTATATTGTTCTATAGTGTTATAGTGTTCTATAGTGTTCTATATTGTTATAGTGTTCTATAGTGTTCTATATTGTTGTAGTGTTATAGTGTTCTATATTGTTATAGTGTCCTATATTGTTCTATAGTGTTATAGTGTTCTATAGTGTTATAGTGTTAGATAGTGTTATAGTGTTCTATAGTGTTATAGTGTTAGATAGTGTTATAGTGTTCTATAGTGTTATAGTGTTCTATAGTGTTATAGTGTTCTATAGTGTTATAGTGTTCTATATTGTTGTAGTGTTATAGTGTTCTATATTGTTATAGTGTCCTATATTGTGGTAGTGTTCTATAGTGTTCTATATTGTTATAGTGTTCTATAGTGATATAGTGTTCTATAGTGTTATAGTGTTCTATAGTGTTATAGTGTTCTATAGTGTTCTATAGTGTTATAGTGTTATAGTGTTCTATAGTGTTATAGTGTTCTATAGTGTTATAGTGTTCTATAGTGTTATAGTGTTCTATATTGTTATAGTGTTCTATATTTTTACAGTGTTTTATATTGTTATAGTGTTATAGTGTTCTATATTGTTATAGTGTTCTATATTTTTACAGTGTTTTATATTGTTATAGTGTTATAGTGTTCTATATTGTTATAGTGTTCCATATTGTTATAGTGTTCTATAGTGTTCTATATTGTTATGATGTTCTATATTGTTATAATGTTCTATATTGTTATAGTGTTCTATATTGTTATAGTGTTATAGTGTTCTATATTGTTATAGTGTTCTATATTGTTATAGTGTTATAGTGTTCTATATTGTTATAATGTTCTATATTGTTATAGTGTTCTATATTGTTATAGTGTTATAGTGTTCTATAGTGTTATAGTGTTATAGTGTTCTATATTGTTATAATGTTCTATATTGTTATAATGTTCTATATTGTTATAGTGTTCTATATTGTTATAGTGTTATAGTGTTCCATATTGTTATAGTGTTCCATATTGTTATAGTGTTCTATATTGTTATAGTGTTCCATATTGTTATCGTGTTCTATATTGTTATAATGTTCTATATTGTTATAATGTTCTATATTGTTATAGTGTTATAGTGTTCTATATTGTTATAATGTTCTATATTGTTATAGTGTTCTATATTGTTATAGTGTTCTATATTGTTATAGTGTTCTATAGTGATATAGTGTTCTATAGTGTTATAGTGTTCTATAGTGTTATAGTGTTCTATAGTGTTCTATAGTGTTATAGTGTTATAGTGTTCTATAGTGTTATAGTGTTCTATAGTGTTATAGTGTTCTATAGTGTTATAGTGTTCTATAGTGTTATAGTGTTATAGTGTTCTATAGTGTTATAGTGTTCTATAGTGTTATAGTGTTATAGTGTTCTATAGTGTTATAGTGTTCTATAGTGTTATAGTGTTATAGTGTTCTATAGTGTTATAGTGTTATAGTGTTCTATAGTGTTATAGTGTTCTATAGTGTTATAGTGTTCTATAGTGTTATAGTGTTCTATATTGTTATAGTGTTCTATATTTTTACAGTGTTTTATATTGTTGTAGTGTTATAGTGTTCTATATTGTTATAGTGTCCTATATTGTTATAGTGTTCTATATTGTTATAGTGTTCTATATTGTTATAGTGTCCTATATTTTTACAGTGTTTTATATTGTTATAGTGTTATAGTGTTCTATAATGTTATAGTGTGATAGTGTTCTATAGTGTTATAGTGTTCTATAGTGTTATAGTGTTCTATAGTGTTATAGTGTTCTATAGTGTTCTATATTGTTATAGTGTTCTATAGTGTTCTATATTGTTGTAGTGTTATAGTGTTCTATATTGTTATAGTGTCCTATATTGTTCTATAGTGTTATAGTGTTCTATAGTGTTATAGTGTTAGATAGTGTTATAGTGTTCTATAGTGTTATAGTGTTAGATAGTGTTATAGTGTTCTATAGTGTTATAATGTTCTATATTGTTATAGTGTTCTATAGTGTTATAGTGTTATAGTGTTCTATAGTGTTATAGTGTTCTATAGTGTTCTATATTGTTATAGTGTTCTATAGTGTTCTATATTGTTGTAGTGTTATAGTGTTCTATATTGTTATAGTGTCCTATATTGTTCTATAGTGTTATAGTGTTCTATAGTGTTATAGTGTTAGATAGTGTTATAGTGTTCTATAGTGTTATAGTGTTAGATAGTGTTATAGTGTTCTATAGTGTTATAGTGTTCTATAGTGTTATAGTGTTCTATAGTGTTATAGTGTTCTATATTGTTGTAGTGTTATAGTGTTCTATATTGTTATAGTGTCCTATATTGTGGTAGTGTTCTATAGTGTTCTATATTGTTATAGTGTTCTATAGTGATATAGTGTTCTATAGTGTTATAGTGTTCTATAGTGTTATAGTGTTCTATAGTGTTCTATAGTGTTATAGTGTTATAGTGTTCTATAGTGTTATAGTGTTCTATAGTGTTATAGTGTTCTATAGTGTTATAGTGTTCTATATTGTTGTAGTGTTCTATATTTTTACAGTGTTTTATATTGTTGTAGTGTTATAGTGTTCTATATTGTTATAGTGTCCTATATTGTGGTAGTGTTCTATAGTGTTCTATATTGTTATAGTGTTCTATAGTGATATAGTGTTCTATAGTGTTATAGTGTTCTATAGTGTTATAGTGTTCTATAGTGTTCTATAGTGTTATAGTGTTATAGTGTTCTATAGTGTTATAGTGTTCTATAGTGTTATAGTGTTCTATAGTGTTATAGTGTTCTATATTGTTATAGTGTTCTATATTTTTACAGTGTTTTATATTGTTATAGTGTTATAGTGTTCTATATTGTTATAGTGTTCTATATTTTTACAGTATTTTATATTGTTATAGTGTTATAGTGTTCTATATTGTTATAGTGTTCCATATTGTTATAGTGTTCTATAGTGTTCTATATTGTTATGATGTTCTATATTGTTATAATGTTCTATATTGTTATAGTGTTCTATATTGTTATAGTGTTATAGTGTTCTATATTGTTATAGTGTTCTATATTGTTATAGTGTTATAGTGTTCTATATTGTTATAATGTTCTATATTGTTATAGTGTTCTATATTGTTATAGTGTTATAGTGTTCTATAGTGTTATAGTGTTATAGTGTTCTATATTGTTATAATGTTCTATATTGTTATAATGTTCTATATTGTTATAGTGTTCTATATTGTTATAGTGTTATAGTGTTCCATATTGTTATAGTGTTCCATATTGTTATAGTGTTCTATATTGTTATAGTGTTCCATATTGTTATCGTGTTCTATATTGTTATAATGTTCTATATTGTTATAATGTTCTATATTGTTATAGTGTTATAGTGTTCTATATTGTTATAATGTTCTATATTGTTATAGTGTTCTATATTGTTATAGTGTTCTATATTGTTATAGTGTTCTATATTGTTATAGTGTTCTATAGTGTTCTATATTGTTATAGTGTTCTATATTGTTATAATGTTCTATATTGTTATAGTGTTCTATATTGTTATAGTGTTCTATATTGTTATAGTGTTCTATATTGTTATAGTGTTCTATATTGTTATAGTGTTCTATATTGTTATAATTTTCTATATTGTTATAGTGTTCTATATTGTTATAGTGTTCTATATTGTTATAGTGTTATAGTGTTCTATAGTGTTATAGTGTTATAGTGTTCTATATTGTTATAATGTTCTATATTGTTATAATGTTCTATATTGTTATAGTGTTATATATTGTTATAGTGTTATAGTGTTCTATAGTGTTATAGTGTTATAGTGTTCTATATTGTTATAATGTTTTATATTGTTATAATGTTCTATATTGTTATAGTGTTATAGTGTTCTATAGTGTTATAGTGTTATAGTGTTCTATATTGTTATAATGTTCTATATTGTTATAATGTTCTATAGTGTTATAGTGTTCTATAGTGTTCTATATTGTTATAGTGTTCTATATTGTTATAATGTTCTATATTGTTATAGTGTTCTATATTGTTATAGTGTTCTATATTGTTATAGTGTTCTATAGTGTTATATTGTTATAATGTTCTATAGTGTTATAGTGTTCTATAGTGTTCTATATTGTTATAGTGTTCTATATTGTTATAGTGTTCTATATTGTTATAGTGTTCTATAGTGTTATAGTGTTCTATATTGTTATAGTGTTATAGTGTTCTATAGTGTTATATTGTTATAGTGTTATAATGTTCTATATTGTTATAGTGTTATAGTGTTCTATAGTGTTCTATATTGTTATAGTGTTATAATGTTCTATATTGTTATAGTGTTCTATATTGTTATAGTGTTATATATTGTTATAGTGTTATAGTGTTCTATAGTGTTATAGTGTTATAGTGTTCTATATTGTTATAATGTTTTATATTGTTATAATGTTCTATATTGTTATAGTGTTATAGTGTTCTATAGTGTTATAGTGTTATAGTGTTCTATATTGTTATAATGTTCTATATTGTTATAATGTTCTATAATGTTATAGTGTTCTATATTGTTATAGTGTTATAGTGTTCCATATTGTTATAGTGTTCCATATTGTTATAGTGTTCTATATTGTTATAGTGTTCCATATTGTTATCGTGTTCTATATTGTTATAGTGTTCTATATTGTTATAATGTTCTATATTGTTATAATGTTCTATATTGTTATAGTGTTATAGTGTTCTATATTGTTATAATGTTCTATATTGTTATAGTGTTCTATATTGTTATAGTGTTCCATATTGTTATAGTGTTCTATATTGTTATAATGTTCTATATTGTTATAATGTTCTATATTGTTATAGTGTTATAGTGTTCTATATTGTTATAATGTTCTATATTGTTATAGTGTTCTATAATGTTATAGTGTTCTATATTGTTATAGTGTTCTATATTGTTATAGTGTTCTATATTGTTATAGTGTTCTATAGTGTTATAGTGTTCTATATTGTTATAATGTTCTATATTGTTATAGTGTTCTATATTGTTATAGTGTTCTATATTGTTATAGTGTTATAGTGTTCTATATTGTTATAATGTTCTATATTGTTATAATGTTCTATAGTGTTATAGTGTTCTATATTGTTATAGTGTTATAGTGTTCTATATTGTTATAATGTTCTATATTGTTATAATGTTCTATATTGTTATAGTGTTCTATATTGTTATAGTGTTATAGTGTTCTATAGTGTTATAGTGTTATAGTGTTCTATATTGTTATAATGTTCTATATTGTTATAATGTTCTATATTGTTATAGTGTTCTATATTGTTATAGTGTTCTATAGTGTTATAGTGTTCTATATTGTTATAATGTTCTATAGTGATATAGTGTTCTATAGTGTTATAGTGTTCTATAGTGTTATAGTGTTCTATAGTGTTCTATAGTGTTATAGTGTTCTATATTGTTGTAGTGTTCTATATTGTTATAGTGTTCTATAGTGTTATAGTGTTCTATATTGTTATAGTGTTCTATATTGTTATAGTGTTATAGTGTTCCATATTGTTATAGTGTTCCATATTGTTATAGTGTTCTATATTGTTATAGTGTTCCATATTGTTATCGTGTTCTATATTGTTATAGTGTTCTATATTGTTATAATGTTCTATATTGTTATAATGTTCTATATTGTTATAGTGTTATAGTGTTCTATATTGTTATAATGTTCTATATTGTTATAGTGTTCTATATTGTTATAGTGTTCCATATTGTTATAGTGTTCTATATTGTTATAATGTTCTATATTGTTATAATGTTCTATATTGTTATAGTGTTATAGTGTTCTATATTGTTATAATGTTCTATATTGTTATAGTGTTCTATAATGTTATAGTGTTCTATATTGTTATAGTGTTCTATATTGTTATAGTGTTCTATATTGTTATAGTGTTCTATAGTGTTATAGTGTTCTATATTGTTATAATGTTCTATATTGTTATAGTGTTCTATATTGTTATAGTGTTCTATATTGTTATAGTGTTATAGTGTTCTATATTGTTATAGTGTTCTATATTGTTATAGTGTTATAGTGTTCTATATTGTTATAATGTTCTATATTGTTATAATGTTCTATATTGTTATAATGTTCTATATTGTTATAATGTTCTATATTGTTATAGTGTTATAGTGTTCTATATTGTTATAGTGTTCTATATTGTTATAGTGTTATAGTGTTCCATATTGTTATAGTGTTCCATATTGTTATTGTGTTCTATATTGTTATAGTGTTCCATATTGTTATCGTGTTCTATATTGTTATAGTGTTCTATATTGTTATAATGTTCTATATTGTTATAATGTTCTATATTGTTATAGTGTTATAGTGTTCTATAGTGTTATAGTGTTATAGTGTTCTATATTGTTATAATGTTCTATATTGTTATAATGTTCTATATTGTTATAGTGTTATAGTGTTCTATAGTGTTATAGTGTTATAGTGTTCTATATTGTTATAATGTTCTATATTGTTATAATGTTCTATATTGTTATAGTGTTATAGTGTTCTATATTGTTATAGTGTTCTATATTGTTATAGTGTTATAGTGTTCCATATTGTTATAGTGTTCCATATTGTTATAGTGTTCTATATTGTTATAGTGTTCCATATTGTTATCGTGTTCTATATTGTTATAGTGTTCTATATTGTTATAATGTTCTATATTGTTATAATGTTCTATATTGTTATAGTGTTCTATATTGTTATAGTGTTCTATATTGTTATAGTGTTCTATAGTGTTCTATATTGTTATAGTGTTCTATATTGTTATAATGTTCTATATTGTTCTAATGTTCTATATTGTTATAATGTTCTATATTGTTATAATGTTCTATATTGTTATAGTGTTCTATAGTGATATAGTGTTATAGTGTTCTATAGTGATATAGTGTTATAGTGTTCTATATTGTTATAGTGTTATAGTGTTATAGTGTTATAGTGTTCTATATTGTTATAATGTTCTATATTGTTATAGTGTTCTATAGTGATATAGTGTTATAGTGTTCTATAGTGATGTAGTGTTATAGTGTTCTATATTGTTATAGTGTTATAGTGTTCCATATTGTTATAGTGTTCTATATTGTTATAGTGTTCCATATTGTTATCGTGTTCTATATTGTTATAGTGTTCTATATTGTTATAGTGTTCTATATTGTTATAGTGTTCTATATTGTTATATAGTGTTCTATAGTGTTCTATATTGTTATAATGTTCTATATTGTTATAGTGTTATAGTGTTCTATATTGTTATAATGTTCTATATTGTTATAGTGTTCTATAATGTTATAGTGTTCTATATTGTTATAGTGTTCTATATTGTTATAGTGTTCTATATTGTTATAGTGTTCTATAGTGTTATAGTGTTCTATATTGTTATAATGTTCTATATTGTTATAGTGTTCTATATTGTTATAGTGTTCTATATTGTTATAGTGTTATAGTGTTCTATATTGTTATAATGTTCTATATTGTTATAATGTTCTATAGTGTTATAGTGTTCTATATTGTTATAGTGTTATAGTGTTCTATATTGTTATAATGTTCTATATTGTTATAATGTTCTATATTGTTATAGTGTTCTATATTGTTATAGTGTTATAGTGTTCTATAGTGTTATAGTGTTATAGTGTTCTATATTGTTATAATGTTCTATATTGTTATAATGTTCTATATTGTTATAGTGTTCTATATTGTTATAGTGTTATAGTGTTCCATATTGTTATAGTGTTCCATATTGTTATAGTGTTCTATATTGTTATAGTGTTCCATATTGTTATCGTGTTCTATATTGTTATAGTGTTCTATATTGTTATAATGTTCTATATTGTTATAATGTTCTATATTGTTATAGTGTTATAGTGTTCTATATTGTTATAATGTTCTATATTGTTATAGTGTTCTATATTGTTATAGTGTTCCATATTGTTATAGTGTTCTATATTGTTATAATGTTCTATATTGTTATAATGTTCTATATTGTTATAGTGTTATAGTGTTCTATATTGTTATAATGTTCTATATTGTTATAGTGTTCTATAATGTTATAGTGTTCTATATTGTTATAGTGTTCTATATTGTTATAGTGTTCTATATTGTTATAGTGTTCTATAGTGTTATAGTGTTCTATATTGTTATAATGTTCTATATTGTTATAGTGTTCTATATTGTTATAGTGTTCTATATTGTTATAGTGTTATAGTGTTCTATATTGTTATAGTGTTCTATATTGTTATAGTGTTATAGTGTTCTATATTGTTATAATGTTCTATATTGTTATAATGTTCTATATTGTTATAATGTTCTATATTGTTATAATGTTCTATATTGTTATAGTGTTATAGTGTTCTATATTGTTATAGTGTTCTATATTGTTATAGTGTTATAGTGTTCCATATTGTTATAGTGTTCCATATTGTTATAGTGTTCTATATTGTTATAGTGTTCCATATTGTTATCGTGTTCTATATTGTTATAGTGTTCTATATTGTTATAATGTTCTATATTGTTATAATGTTCTATATTGTTATAGTGTTATAGTGTTATAGTGTTCTATATTGTTATAATGTTCTATATTGTTATAATGTTCTATATTGTTATAGTGTTATAGTGTTCTATAGTGTTATAGTGTTATAGTGTTCTATATTGTTATAATGTTCTATATTGTTATAATGTTCTATATTGTTATAGTGTTATAGTGTTCTATATTGTTATAGTGTTCTATATTGTTATAGTGTTATAGTGTTCCATATTGTTATAGTGTTCCATATTGTTATAGTGTTCTATATTGTTATAGTGTTCCATATTGTTATCGTGTTCTATATTGTTATAGTGTTCTATATTGTTATAATGTTCTATATTGTTATAATGTTCTATATTGTTATAGTGTTCTATATTGTTATAGTGTTCTATATTGTTATAGTGTTCTATAGTGTTCTATATTGTTATAGTGTTCTATATTGTTATAATGTTCTATATTGTTCTAATGTTCTATATTGTTATAATGTTCTATATTGTTATAATGTTCTATATTGTTATAATGTTCTATATTGTTATAATGTTCTATATTGTTATAGTGTTCTATAGTGATATAGTGTTATAGTGTTCTATAGTGATATAGTGTTATAGTGTTCTATATTGTTATAGTGTTATAGTGTTATAGTGTTATAGTGTTCTATATTGTTATAATGTTCTATATTGTTATAGTGTTCTATAGTGATATAGTGTTATAGTGTTCTATAGTGATGTAGTGTTATAGTGTTCTATATTGTTATAGTGTTATAGTGTTCCATATTGTTATAGTGTTCTATATTGTTATAGTGTTCCATATTGTTATCGTGTTCTATATTGTTATAGTGTTCTATATTGTTATAGTGTTCTATATTGTTATAGTGTTCTATAGTGTTCTATATTGTTATAATGTTCTATATTGTTATAATGTTCTATATTGTTATAATGTTCTATATTGTTATAATGTTCTATATTGTTATAGTGTTCCATATTGTTATCGTGTTCTATATTGTTATAGTGTTCTGGTTCTGGTTATATATACCCCTGGTTATCACACTTGCCAAATGTTCCTGTCAGATATAGTGGTTTTTCATCTTGTATTTGTGTTTATGGTCACAGGTTATCGTCACGACTCCTATGGAGATGTTGAAGATTCAGCTTCAAGATGCTGGGAGAATTGGTAAGAGATTTAAAGAGATGGAGGAAAATCAGTATGAGATAGACAGAGGACAAACAGTAAGAGATAGATAGATGAGATTCAGTATGAGATAGACAGAGGACAACCAGTAAGAGATAGATAGAGGAGATTCAGTATGAGATAGAGGTGAATTAGTAAGAGAGAGATAAGAGGAGATTCAGTAAGAGAGATAGATAGTTGTTATTATTTCTGTATGTGTAATGTTTACTGTTAATTTTTATTGTTTATTTCACTTTTGTATATTATCTACCTCACTTGCTTTGGCAATGTTAACACATGTTTCCCATGCCAAAAAAGCCCCTTGAATTGAATTGAATTGATAGAGGAGAATCAGTTAGAGAGAGTGGAATGAAGTCCTGTATTACAGCGTGATTTAAATTTAAAGGCACTGTTCGCGCTTTAGTGGAGACGGCATTTACACGACCGCTACGTTTCTCTATCGGTGATCCAGACCGAATAGAACCATTTAGAAAGATGGAAAAACAACCTGTAAGATATTTAGAAAGATGGAAAAACAACCTGTAAGATATTTAGAGAGATGGAGGAGGATTGGTAAGAGAGAGATGGAGCTGCAAAATGGAAGGGTCACTATGACCTAGTGTTGAAATATGGATCAACTCTTCCCCCGTGTGGTCAATAGTGGATCCACATAAGGATCCTACCATCTCCACTGTCTATTCTATATTGGATCCACATAAGGATCCTACCATCTCTACTGTCTATTCTATATTGGATCCACATAAGGATCCTACCATCTCTACTGTCTATTCTATATTGGATCCACATAAGGATCCTACCATCTCTACTGTCTATTCTATATTGGATCCACATAAGGATCCTACCATCTATACTGTCTATTCTATATTGGATCCACATAAGGATCCTACCATCTATACTGTCTATTCTATATTGGATCCACATAAGGATCCTACCATCTCCACTGTCTATTCTATATTGGATCCACATAAGGATCCTACCATCTCTACTGTCTGTGGGTGGGTAGGTGGGTGGATGGATACTATATTGTCCACAGACAGAACAGAAAAGTTAGTGCATCTTAATTACAATAATAGTAAAATTCTTCCTTAACAAATCAACTATCAGAAAAGCTCTAACCCCACGCTGTCCCTGTCTGTCCTTCTATCAGAGGCCCAGAGGAAGCTGATGCCAGAGACGGTAGTACCGGGGACCGCGCCGACCAAGTCCCCCACCGCCATGCAACTGACCAGGGAACTGCTTAAGGAGAAGGGAATCGCTGGGCTGTACAAGGGCCTGGGGGCCACACTGCTCAGGTAAACAACATAGCACCACAGACGGACACTGTTCTGACCACCAACTACCCTCGACTCATTGGCTCTATCTCAATTGTATTTTCTGGATTCCTACCGTCCTCGTCTCCTTCTCAAAACGTATGGAGGAAAAAGATCAGAGACTAAGGGACCTTGGA
Source organism: Oncorhynchus mykiss (assembly GCF_013265735.2). Classification (NCBI taxonomy): domain Eukaryota; kingdom Metazoa; phylum Chordata; class Actinopteri; order Salmoniformes; family Salmonidae; genus Oncorhynchus; species Oncorhynchus mykiss. Next base: position 101,688,954 of record NC_048566.1, read on the forward strand.
TCTTCTCCTCCAAGACGTTTTGAGGAGTCGAGGAAAGAGGACGCGAGGAATCGAGGAATCAAAGAAATACAATGAAAGCCCATTCATAGATACACCGACACACACTGAGGTATGACAATATGATAAAACTCTCCTCTGCTCGTCTCTCGTTTCTCCCTTCCTCTCTTCTCTCTTCTCAGGGATGTTCCGTTCTCCATCATCTACTTCCCTCTGTTTGCCAACCTGAACGACCTGGGGAAGAGAGGAGCGGAGGGCCCCGCTCCGTTCTATGTCTCATTCCTGGCAGGCTGTCTGGCTGGCAGCACGGCCGCCGTGGCTGTCAACCCTGTAGATGGTGAGACATAATATTATAATATCCAGTATCTAGTTAATAATACTGTAGTAATATAGGCTGGCAGCACGGCCGCTGTAAACCCTGTAGACGGTGAGACATAATATTATAGTTAATAATACTGTAGTAATATAGACTGGCAGTATGGCCGCTGTCAACCCTGTAGATGGTGAGACATGGGGATTTTCTTTCAAATTTGTTCTAACTTGTTATTAAGACCCTAGAATGTGTTACAATGTTATACTATTATGCTACGTTATGTCTCTCTGAGTTAAAATGGTCTGTATTTAGCCGGGATCTTACACCAATCATAGGTTCTTAGTTGCATCAGTGTGTGTTGTAGTGTTACCATGGTGTTGTTGTGTATTGACAGTGATAAAGACCAGAATCCAGTCTATGAACAGAGGGAGTACAGAGGAAACCTACAGCGGGGTGACTGACTGTATCAGGTAAATCTCAACACATAGGGATTGTGGGGTATTGACGTTGTTTCAGGTTTTCGCTCTCAAAATCACACTTTTTGTTTTGGATAAAAACAGGATGTTCTAAGTATAGTACAATACATATTACCACTTCAGGAGATTGTTGAGTGTAGTTACCCTTTCATTCAAGTGCCCATGCACTTAGCACTGTTTGGTGTTTCTGTAGTACAGCCACCTAGCACTGTTTGGTGTTTCTGTAGTACAGCCACCTAGCACTGTTTGGTGTTTCTGTAGTACAGCCACTTAGCACTGTTTGGTGTTTCTGTAGTACAGCCACCTAGCACTGTTGCTTGGTTAGCAGTGTTTCTGTAGTACAGCCACCTAGCACTGTTGTTTGGTTAGCAGTGTTTCAGTAGTACAGCCACCTAGCACTGTTGTTTGGTTAGCGGTGTTTCAGTAGTACAGCCACCTAGCACTGTTGTTTGGTGTTTCTGTAGTACAGCCACCTAGCACTGTTGCTTGGTTAGCAGTGTTTCAGTAGTACAGCCACCTAGCACTGTTGTTTGGTGTTTCTGTAGTACAGCCACCTAGCACTGTTGCTTGGTTAGCAGTGTTTCAGTAGTACAGCCACCTAGCACTGTTGTTTGGTGTTTCTGTAGTACAGCCACCTAGCACTGTTGCTTGGTTAGCAGTGTTTCTGTAGCACAGCCACCTAGCACTGTTGTTTGGTTAGTGGTGTTTCTGTAGTACAGCCACCTAGCACTGTTTGGTTAGTGGTGTTTCAGTAGTACAGCCACCTAGCATTGTTGTTTGATTAGCAGTGTTTCAGTAGTACAGCCACCTAGCACTGTTGTTTGGTTAGCAGTGTTTCTGTAGTACAGCCACCTAGCACTGTTGTTTGGTGTTTCTGTAGTACAGCCACCTAGCACTGTTGTTTGGTTAGCAGTGTTTCTGTAGTACAGCCACCTAGCACTGTTTGGTTAGCAGTGTTTCAATAGTACAGCCACCTAGCACTGTTGTTTGATTAGCAGTGTTTCAGTAGTACAGCCACCTAGCACTGTTGTTTGGTGTTTCTGTAGCACACATGTGATTGAGTTTACAAAGCAAATGCCCACTGGATTGGTAGAAAACATCGGGATTTTATTCTGCAAGGAAGACACGGCTTCTTTTGGGCTCCCGAGTGGCACAGCGGTCTAAGACACTGCAGCTCAGTGTAAGGGGTGTCACTGCAGTACCTGGTTCGAATCCAGGCCGCATCACATCCGGCCGTGATTGGGAATCCCATAGGGTGGCGCACAATTAGCCCAGTGTCGTCCGGGGTTTGACTGGGGTGACTGACTTGCCTGGTTAAATAAAGGTTAAATAAAAAATAAAATACTTTGTAGCCAGTTAACATTTAATTGTGAAGGTTTTGGGGAAAACCGATCCCTCAACCAGAAGACTGTTACTTCACTACTTCCGGCGCCGACAGAGATGGCCGCCTCGCTTCGCGTTCCTAGGAAACTATGCAGTTTTTTGTTTTTTTTACGTGTTAGTCCTTACATTAGTACCCCAGGTCATCTTAGGTTTCATCACATACAGTCGAGAAGAACTACTGAATATAAGATCAGCGTCAACTCACCATCAGTACGACCAAGAATACGCTTTTCGCGACGCGGATCCTGTGCTCTGCCTTACAAACAGGACAACGGAGTGGATCCCATGCAGCGACCCAAAAAAACGACTCCGAAAAAGAGGGAAACGAGGCGGTCTTCTGGTCAGACTCCGGAGACGGGCACATCGTGCACCATTCCCTAGCATTCTTCTTGCCAATGTCCAGTCTCTTGACAACAAGGTTGATGAAATCCGAGCAAGGGTAGCATTCCAGAGGGACATCAGAGACTGTAACGTTCTTTGCTTCACGGAAACGTGGCTTACTGGAGAGACGCTATCCGAAGCGGTGCAGCCAACAGGTTTCTCCACGCATCGCGCAGACAGGAAAAAACATCTTTCTGGTAAAAAGAGGGGCGGGGGCGTATGCCTTATGACTAACGTGACATGGTGTGATGAAAGAAACATACAGGAACTCAAATCCTTCTGTTCACCTGATTTAGAATTCCTCACAATCAAATGTAGACCGCATTATCTACCAAGAGAATTCTCTTCGATTATAATCACAGCCGTATATATCCCCCCCCAAGCAGACACATCGTTGGCTCTGAATGAACTTTACTTGACTCTTTGCAAACTGGAAACCATTTATCCGGAGGCTGCATTCATTGTAGCTGGGGATTTTAACAAGGCTAATCTGAAAACAAGACTCCCCAAATTTTATCAGCATATCGATTGCGCAACCAGGGGTGGAAAGACCTTGGATCATTGTTACTCTAACTTCCGCAACGCATATAAGGCCCTGCCCCGCCCCCCTTTCGGAAAAGCTGACCATGACTCCATTTTGTTGATCCCTGCCTACAGACAGAAACTAAAACGCTGGTCCGACCAAGCTGACTCCACACTCCAAGACTGCTTCCATCACGTGGACTGGGACATGTTTCGTATTGCGTCAGACAACAACATTGACGAATACGCTGATTCGGTGTGCGAGTTCATTAGAACGTGCGTTGAAGATGTCGTTCCCATAGCAACGATTAAAACATTCCCTAACCAGAAACCGTGGATTGATGGCAGCATTCGTGTGAAACTGAAAGCGCGAACCACTGCTTTTAATCAGGGCAAGGTGTCTGGTAACATGACCGAATACAAACAGTGCAGCTATTCCCTCCGCAAGGCTATCAAACAAGCTAAGCGTCAGTACAGAGACAAAGTAGAATCTCAATTCAACGGCTCAGACACAAGAGGCATGTGGCAGGGTCTACAGTCAATCACGGACTACAGGAAGAAATCCAGCCCAGTCACGGACCAGGATGTCCTGCTCCCAGGCAGACTAAATAACTTTTTTGCCCGCTTTGAGAACAATACAGTGCCACTGACACGGCCTGCAACGAAAACTTGCGGTCTCTCCTTCACTGCAGCCGAGGTGAGTAAGACATTTAAACGTGTTAACCCTCGCAAGGCTGCAGGCCCAGACGGCATCCCCAGCCGCGCCCTCAGAGCATGCGCAGACCAGCTGGCCGGTGTGTTTACGGACATATTCAATCAATCCCTATACCAGTCTGCTGTTCCCACATGCTTCAAGAGGGCCACCATTGTTCCTGTTCCCAAGAAAGCTAAGGTAACTGAGCTAAACGACTACCGCCCCGTAGCACTCACTTCCGTCATCATGAAGTGCTTTGAGAGACTAGTCAAGGACCATATCACCTCCACCCTACCTGACACCCTAGACCCACTCCAATTTGCTTACCGCCCAAATAGGTCCACAGACGATGCAATCTCAACCACACTGCACACTGCCCTAACCCATCTGGACAAGAGGAATACCTATGTGAGAATGCTGTTCATTGACTACAGTTCGGCATTCAACACCATAGTACCCTCCAAGCTCGTCATCAAGCTTGAGACCCTGGGTCTCGACCCCGCCCTGTGCAACTGGGTACTGGACTTCCTGACGGGCCGCCCCCAGGTGGTGAGGGTAGGCAACAACATCTCCTCCCCGCTGATCCTCAACACTGGGGCCCCACAAGGGTGCGTTCTGAGCCCTCTCCTGTACTCCCTGTTCACCCACGACTGCGTGGCCACGCACGCCTCCAACTCAATCATCAAGTTTGCGGACGACACAACAGTGGTAGGCTTGATTACCAACAACGACGAGACGGCCTACAGGGAGGAGGTGAGGGCCCTCGGAGTGTGGTGTCAGGAAAATAACCTCACACTCAACGTCAACAAAACTAAGGAGATGATTGTGGACTTCAGGAAACAGCAGAGGGAACACCCCCCTATCCACATCGATGGAACAGTAGTGGAGAGGGTAGCAAGTTTTAAGTTCCTCGGCATACACATCACAGACAAACTGAATTGGTCCACTCACACAGACAGCATTGTGAAGAAGGCGCAGCAGCGCCTCTTCAACCTCAGGAGGCTGAAGAAATTCGGCTTGTCACCAAAAGCACTCACAAACTTCTACAGATGCACAATCGAGAGCATCCTGGCGGGCTGTATCACCGCCTGGTACGGCAACTGCTCCGCCCTCAACCGTAAGGCTCTCCAGAGGGTAGTGAGGTCTGCACAATGCATCACCGGGGGCAAACTACCTGCCCTCCAGGACACCTACACCACCCGATGTCACAGGAAGGCCATAAAGATCATCAAGGACATCAACCACCCGAGCCACTGCCTGTTCACCCCGCTATCATCCAGAAGGCGAGGTCAGTACAGGTGCATCAAAGCTGGGACCGAGAGACTGAAAAACAGCTTCTATCTCAAGGCTATCAGACTGTTAAACAGCCACCACTAACATTGAGTGGCTGCTGCCAACACACTGACACTGACTCAACTCCAGCCACTTTAATAATGGGAATTGATGGGAAATGATGTAAATATATCACTAGCCACTTTAACCAATGCTACCTTATATAATGTTACTCACCCTACATTATTCATCTCATAGGCATACGTATATACTGTACTCTATATCATCGACTGTATCCTTATGTAATACATGTATCACTAGCCACTTTAACTATGCCACTTTGTTTACATACTCATCTCATATGTATATACTGCACTCGATACAATCTACTGTATCTGCCTATGCTGCTCTGTACCATCACTCATTCATATATCCTTATGTACATATTCTTTATCCCCTCACACTGTGTACAAGACAGTAGTTTTGGAATTGTTAGTTAGATTACTTGTTGGTTATTACTGCATTGTCGGAACTAGAAGCACAAGCATTTCGCTACACTCGCATTAACATCTGCTAACCATGTGTATGTGACAAATAAAATTTGATTTGATTTGATTATAATTAGCTATGAATACATTCTATACTCTATATGATAACTCAGCTGCCATATTCAGTTTAAACACATAATTAGTAACGAGGTAAAACTATTCACTGATATCTTGTTGCTAATCTGTGTTGCCCATATCTCTTCTTACCTCTTTCCCATCAGTAAAATCATGAAGAACGAGGGTCCCTCTGCGTTCCTGAAGGGGGCGTACTGCCGTGCCCTGGTCATCGCGCCCTTATTTGGTATCGCCCAGGTGGTCTACTTCTTCGGGGTGGGAGAATACATCCTCAGCTTCCTGCCTGGCAACTGAGAACATCAACCAATCGGATCTCTGCCTTTCCCTCTCTCACGACCACGTCACGCACAGCACACCGAAAGACACTGGGATCACCTCTCGTCATGAAATAAGGTTTTGATTGGTTGAACGACGATCGTTGTCGTCGGCGAGTTAAAGTATGACTACCACCCATTTAGGATAGTTTTTCCTTTGACCCCCTTTTGGCTTAAGAGCACCCCCTAGAGGCAACAACGTTGTGTTCAGCCTCTTCCATTGTCCTTGTTGTGTTGAATGTAATGCTATGGTTGTGAGCACAGTAGTAAGAGTACTTAGGAGAGAGATGTGTTGATGGCAAAGCAACATTCCAGTGGAATTAATGCCACAAATACCATGTTCTCAAACGATGATGATTATCTTATTTTTTTTTAATATACATATATTTTTGTTTTGATATGGGCCGTGAATTACAGGGTAGATCTATTGTCTGAGTACATGGTAGTTATCTCCGTTAACCTCCATAGTGTCAGAATGATCATGCGAATGACAACTATTGCCTATAAATCACATTTAATATTAATGACTTATCTTGTAATAATATAACAATGTTTTTTTTTAAAAAGGCTGGTCCAAATGAAAAATCTGGATTTGATGCTCAAGAAAACAAAGGATCACTTAAGACTATTCAATGTTAAGACTATTCACAGTTTACCAAGCATGCTCATTAAAGAAACAAAATGCTCCATACCTTATTATTGTTACCAGCTATTACGTAGTATACTTAAGCAGTAAGGCCCGAGGAGCTGTGGGTATATGGCCAATATACCACGGCTGAGGGCTGTTCTTAGGCAACACGCAACGCAGCCCTTAGCCGTGGTATATTGGCCATATACCACAAACCCCCCGAGGCGTCTTATTGCTGTTATAAACTGGTTACCAACGTAACTAGAGCAGTGAAAATAAATGTTTTGTCATACCCCGTGGTATACGGTCTGATATTACCACGGCTATCAACCAATCCGCATTCAGAGCTCGAACCGAACAGTTTATAATATGAATTAGAGCTTAAATGACATCTTACATTTATATTTCAACGTGTTTCAGGCCAAGACCCATAGAATAACTTAAGTTGTGAACTATATACAATTATACAATACTAACACTCCCATTGGATCTAACCTGAACAGCCCAGTCATCCCTGCCTGTGATTGGTTGTAATTGCCATCCAGCCAATCACCTTATAGCTCTGTATGGACCCTAATTGCCTTGTCCCTGGTGCTCTTTACTCTATAGGGGGCAGCGGTCTTGGTGTTGAACATTTGGGCCAGTGAAAGTACTGATACTACATCTGAAGACCAACCTAATCTGCAATAGATTCTATACAAAAAAAAACAGAATCAGTGATAATTGATGAAGCCACGTTTAATATTGTCCGAATGATTTCTAACTGTTTATTGTTGTTATTAATATTTGGAAAGATACTCACTCCTCTTACAGCCATTGAAACTTTAAAACGTGCAGTTTGACCTCTTTCCCAAACAAGATAGACAAACAATTTGAAAATAAATGTTCCTCTACTTCTCTGCTATTGAAATCTGAAAACAGAGCAGGAATAACTTTTACCAATCAACTGCATTTATTAAGGTAACGTTCCACTGTTAAATTAACTGTCACAGAACTTTCAGAAATGTCAAATTAGAGTCGTTTTTACCTTTATTTAACTTGGCACTTCAGTTAAGAACAAATTCTTATTTACAGTAACGGCCTACCCCAGCCTAACCCAGATGACGCTGGGCCAATTGTGCGCCGCCCTATGGGACACCCAATCACGGACACCCAATCACGGCCGGATGTGATACAGCCTGGATTCCAACCAGGGACTGTAGTGACACCTCTTGCACTAAGATGCAGTGCCTTAGACCGCTGCACCACTCGGGAGCCCCTATGTGTGTGCACCATAGAATTAGGAGTTAGAATACTAGAATGGACATGAACCTTCTTATGATGGGATAATGGTCAGCCATTTTGGTCAGGGAGTTGGTCAACCATGGTTTGCCACTGCTGTGACAGGAATTAGACAAGTTGTAAATGCAACCAGTATTGATATTGTATCATTAAATAGCACTCACAGCTTTATCATTATTTTCTTGGGGACATTTATGGTCTGTTTACATATATTTTAGAAGCTATTTGTACAGAAAATGTGTATAAAACTTGAATAAACTGTATTTATAACATGTGACAATATTTTAGCTTGACAATAATTTAATTACACAATTTCTCATATATCACATGCTGTACTTTTATTTTCATGTATAAGTCAAATCAGGATTATACCTCTGCTACCGTTCATTCCGATCAGACTGGTTTGGATTTCTCCCTGACCAATATGGCTGACATTTTCCCCTTCCATTCTAGAACCTTGAGGGTTTATGACATAGTAATTTAATAGGATCCTGATGGTGTGCACATCACATTCTAAGAATGAGACAATATGTAAACAATGGGACTTTTGACAGAAATCAGCTACTTTGGCCACTTTCAACAAGTTAAGAGCATATGAAATCTTCGCCTGTTTCTCTCCTATTTAAATATGAAATCAGAACAGGACTAACTCTACCAATCTAAAGATACAGCTGTTAGAGGAACCGCACCGACTGCTTTTTATGCTAACTTTTTTTAAACAACTTACATTTTTACCACTTTCCCGAAAAGCTAGACAAAAAGTTAGAACGTATGAAATCTTCCTCTACTTCTCTACTATTCAAATCAGGGCATCAGAACACTTCTACCACAAAGATACTTGTAAAGAACTGGTGAAAGGCACACAATTTTAATTCATGTAAAATTACAATCTAGTTGTGATTTCAATAGTGTACTAAAAATATTATACTAAGATTGTGTACTATACTACAATAGTGTACTAACAATTGTTTTATTTCAGTCATTCAGTGTACTAACACTATCTTTAGCTTGAGTATGTTTTGTTTGTTGTTCTCTTGGCTCTTTGGGGATTGAAGCTTCCATGGTGTGGCTTTGTTGTAAATGCATTTGTTACATCACTGAAGGCCTGCCACACCATTCAAATCAAATCAAGCTTTATTGATACAGCACATTTCAGACATGGAATGCAATGCAATGTGCTTCACAGGGGAAAAAAACTAATTAAAAACAATGAAAATAAAAACTGAAATATTTACAACCCAACAAACATAAGATAAAAGAATGACAAAAAAGCACACTAAGTAAAAGCTGTATGTTTTGCAGTTGACCAATGGCTTTCTTGGGTAGACCAGACAGGGGAGCATTACAGTAATCAAGTCTGCTTGTAATAAAAGTGATGAGTCTCTCTGTTTCAGCCTGAGAGAGAAACGGCCACACCTTGGCAATGTTCCTCAGGTGGTAAAAAGCTATCTTGTTCACATTCCTGATTGTGTGATTAGAAGTTGAGTTCAGAATCTAAAATAACAACTAGGTTTTTACCTGGTGTTTTATCTTTATTACCCGTGATTTAAAATGTGCGTCCAGATTCTCTGTCTGTGCTTTAGATCCAACAATAAGTACCTCGGCCTTGTCTTGATTTAGCAGGAGGAATTTGTGAGCCGTCCATGAGTTGATCTTGCCAGACTGATGCAGCTCTTCAGTTGTACTGGTTCATTCCCTATTGGCACACTATTCCCTACATAGTGCACTACTTTTGACCTACATTTGCCGTTTGGGAAGAATCCACTGTTAACGTGCAACTCAGCTCTTCAGTGTTTTATTATTATTGTCATGACATATTGCGAGATAACTGAGCTCTATCATGTGTTGGGAGATAACTGAGATCTATCATGTGTTGGGAGATAACTGAGATCTATCATGTGTTGCGAGATAACTGAGATCTATCATGTGTTGGGAGATAACTGAGATCTATCATGTGTTGAGAGATAACTGAGATCTATCATGTGTTGAGAGATAACTGAGATCTATCATGTGTTGGGAGATAACTGAGATCTATCATGTGTTGGGAGATAACTGAGATCTATCATGTGTTGGGAGATAACTGAGATCTATTATGTGTTGGGAGATAACTGAGATCTATCATGTGTTGGGAGATAACTGAGAACTATCATGTGTTGGGAGATAACCGAGAACTATCATGTGTTGGAAGATAACTGAGATCTATCACGTGTTGGGAGATAACTGAGATCTATCACGTGTTGGGAGATAACTGAGATCTATCATGTGTTGGGAGATAACTGAGAACGATCATGTGTTGAGAGATAACTGAGATCTATCATGTGTTGGGAGATAACAGATCTATAACGCTTATCAATATTCCTTTCTATATATATATATATATATATATCTGTATGTATGTGTTGTGTCCACCTCAGTATATCGCAGATGATATGAACATTTCCTTATATCTTATATCCTTTTATTGCACATTTTACCAGCTTTATTTACACACCTACCTCTCCAGCCCCCCTTCTCTCAATCCATATTGTTGTTGTTTTCATTATTATTTCTATCATAATATTGTGGAAATATTCCATTGAAGGAATTCATGTCATTTTAATGCAAAAAAAAAAGCTATAATTTGAGTGGTTTATCTTCATACTCGAAAACTGTATGCAATGAGATACAATCCTATTGTTGCTCGATGACATCTTGTCCTTTACGACCAAATACACACCGTGTTAAACCCACTATGCCACCAGGAAAATTAGCTTAGAATAAACAATGTGATGATAATTATGAATTTATGTCATAATTTTGTATTGCAACACAATTTATTTCTTGATTATTTTTTGTTGTTGCTCAAAATAGTAGAGAAACGTAGCTAACACGTAGCTAACACGTACCTAACGCACGTAGCTAACACGTACCTAACGCACGTAGCTAACACGTAGCTAACACACGTAGCTAACACACGTAGCTAACACACGTAGCAAACACACGTAGCTAACATGTAGCTAACACGTAGCTAACACACGTAGCTAACATGTAGCTAACACGTAGCTAACACACGTAGCTAACACACGTAGCTAACACGTAGCTAACATGTAGCTAACACACGTAGCTAACACGTAGCTAACATGTAGCTAACACACGTAGCTAACACACGTAGCTAACACGTAGCTAACACGTAGCTAACACACGTAGCTAACACGTAGCTAACACACGTAGCTAACACACGTAGCTAACACGTAGCTAACACGTAGCTAACACGTAGCTAACACACGTAGCTAACACGTGTAGCTAACGCGTAGCTAACACGTAGCTAACATGTAGCTAACACACGTAGCTAACACGTAGCTAACACGTAGCTAACACACGTAGCTAACACACGTAGCTAACACGTAGCTAACACGTAGCTAACACACGTAGCTAACACGCGTAGCTAATACACGTAGCTAACACGTAGCTAACACGTAGCTAACACACGTAGCTAACACGCGTAGCTAATACACGTAGCTAACACGTAGCTAACACGTAGCTAACACACGTAGCTAACACGCGTAGCTAACGCGTGTAGCCAACCAAAAAAAACATACTTGAATCTATTCAGTAACTCAAATTAATAAATGCATTACTGTCGTAGTCGGAAAGCAACATGATTTTAGAATTTCATCTTTGTTTTCAGAATGACTTGTGACTTGCACAGTGGCGATAGTAATGACCTGGTCATACTATCATTACATCCATGTCTTAATGATCAGTTCTAGCCTAGAGGTCAGATAGCTAGGGCAGTTATCATTCTTTGAATCCCAAACAAACCCCTAGGCCTAGGGGATAGGGTTAGGGGATAGGGTTAGGATAGGGGATATGAATAGGGGATATGGATAGGGGGTAGGGCTAGGGGATAGGGCTAGGGGATAGAAATAGTAGACCTCGGACCCCCTGCCATGATCAGAGATCAGAGAGTATGTCCCCAAAGGCACCTTATTCCCTATATAGGGCACTACTTTTGACCAGTGGTGCACTGTAAAGGGAACATGGTTCTATAGGCTCTGGTCTAAAGTAGTGTACTATATATGGAATAGGGTTCTATAGGGCTCTGGTCTAAAGTAGTACACTATATAGGGAATAGGGTTCTATAGGGCTCTGGTCTAAAGTAGTGTACTATATATGGAATAGGGTTCTATAGGGCTCTGGTCTAAAGTAGTGCACTATATAGGGAATAGGGTTATATAGGGCCCAGATCTAAAGTAGTGTACTATATAGGGAATAGGGTGCCATTTGGAAGGCAGACAGACAGGAAAGACAAAAGGCCTATTGTATGTGATCTTACCTGTTATTTTATTCATGTTGTTTATTCTTCAAACATTCCAACTGCCAACTCATCTCGTATGATAATATCTTTGTTAATTTCAAATGCTTGTTATTATTGTGTTTTTGTTATTGTTATTTTGTTATTGTTTACCCTTGTATGATTTTCCTTGTCTTTACGGTTTTAATCTTGAACATGCTGAACAATGAAGTCATTTTCATTCAGTTTTTTTCCTGACTGTGTTGATCTGGTCGGTTTGGTTGTGTGTGTGTGTGTGTGTATGTGTGTGTGTCTGGTTTGGCTGTGAAGTAATGCTGTAGTTAGTAATGACGTAGTCATAGCTTAGTTTAGTTAGTTAGTTAGTTAGTGTGACACCTTGTGATGTTATTTCTCTTTGATGTCAGTCCCACTCTCTCTCCTTTCTCTTCTTCTATCTATCACACGCCTCCGTCATCTGTCCGTCTGCGTCATGTGTATCTCAGGGGGGCGAGGAGGATCTATCTTAACACCAAAAATACAATTATAAAAGCACAAATAAAGATTAGGCACAAAATCACTGAAAAACCCTTCCTATCACTGAAGCACTAGACAACACAGCCAATGGGGTTCCACAGAAAAACCCTTCCTATCACTGAAGCACTAGACAACACAGCCAATGGGGTTCCACAGAAAAACCCTTCCTATCACTGAAGCACTAGACAACACAGCCAATGGGGTTCCACTGAAAGGACCTTGCTGTTGGAACAGTAGAATTGGAATGAGAACACCTTGTTCTAGTTCTTAGAGGATCACAACGTTCTATGGCTACCAAGTCCCTGTGGTGTATACCACCTTGCTACATCGTCTAAAGAACATGTCCCTGTGGTGTATACCACCTTGCTACATCGTCTAAAGAACATGTCCCTGTGGTGTATACCACCTTGCTACATCGTCTAAAGAACATGTCCCTGTGGTGTATACCACCTTGCTACATCGTCTAAAGAACATGTCTCTGTGGTGTATACCACCTTGCTACATCGTCTAAAGAACATGACCCTGTGGTGTATACCACCTTGCTACATCGTCTAAAGAGCATGTCCCTGTGGTGTATACCACCTTGCTACATCGTCTAAAGAACATGTCCCTGTATACCACCTTGCTACATCATCTAAAGAACATGTCCCTGTGGTGTATACCACCTTGCTACATCGTCTAAAGAACATGACCCTGTGGTGTATACCACCTTGCTACATCGTCTAAAGAGCATGTCCCTGTGGTGTATACCACCTTGCTACATCGTCTAAAGAACATGACCCTGTGGTGTATACCACCTTGCTACATCGTCTAAAGAACATGACCCTGTGGTGTATACCACCTTGCTACATCGTCTAAAGAACATGTCCCTGTATACCACCTTGCTACATCGCCTAAAGAACATGACCCTGTGGTGTATACCACCTTGCTACATCGTCTAAAGAACATGTCCCTGTATACCACCTTGCTACATCATCTAAAGAACATGACCCTGTGGTGTATACCACCTTGCTACATCATCTAAAGAACATGTCCCTGTGGTGTATACCACCTTGCTACATCGTCTAAAGAACATGTCCCTGTATACCACCTTGCTACATCGTCTAAAGAACATGTCCCTGTATACCACCTTGCTACATCATCTAAAGAACATGTCCCTGTGGTGTATACCACCTTGCTACATCGTCTAAAGAACATGACCCTGTGGTGTATACCACCTTGCTACATCGTCTAAAGAGCATGTCCCTGTGGTGTATACCACCTTGCTACATCGTCTAAAGAACATGACCCTGTGGTGTATACCACCTTGCTACATCGTCTAAAGAACATGACCCTGTGGTGTATACCACCTTGCTACATCGTCTAAAGAACATGTCCCTGTATACCACCTTGCTACATCGCCTAAAGAACATGACCCTGTGGTGTATACCACCTTGCTACATCGTCTAAAGAACATGTCCCTGTATACCACCTTGCTACATCATCTAAAGAACATGACCCTGTGGTGTATACCACCTTGCTACATCATCTAAAGAACATGTCCCTGTGGTGTATACCACCTTGCTACATCGTCTAAAGAACATGTCCCTGTATACCACCTTGCTACATCGTCTAAAGAACATGTCCCTGTATACCACCTTGCTACATCATCTAAAGAACATGTCCCTGTGGTGTATACCACCTTGCTACATCGTCTAAAGAACATGACCCTGTGGTGTATACCACCTTGCTACATCGTCTAAAGAGCATGTCCCTGTGGTGTATACCACCTTGCTACATCGTCTAAAGAACATGTCCCTGTATACCACCTTGCTACATCGTCTAAAGAACATGTCCCTGTATACCACCTTGCTACATCATCTAAAGAACATGTCCCTGTGGTGTATACCACCTTGCTACATCGTCTAAAGAACATGTCCCTGTGGTGTATACCACCTTGCTACATCGTCTAAAGAGCATGTCCCTGTGGTGTATACCACCTTGCTACATCGTCTAAAGAACATGACCCTGTGGTGTATACCACCTTGCTACATCGTCTAAAGAGCATGTCCCTGTGGTGTATACCACCTTGCTACATCGTCTAAAGAACATGACCCTGTGGTGTATACCACCTTGCTACATCGCCTAAAGAACATGTCCCTGTGTTGTATACCACCTTGCTACATCGTCTAAAGAACATGACCCTGTGGTGTATACCACCTTGCTACATCGTCTAAAGAACATGTCCCTGTGGTGTATACCACCTTGCTACATCGTCTAAAGAACATGACCCTGTGGTGTATACCACCTTGCTACATTGTCTAAAGAACATGTCCCTGTGGTGTATACCACCTTGCTACATCATCTAAAGAACATGACCCTGTGGTGTATACCACCTTGCTACAACGTCTAAAGAACTTGACCCTGTGGTGTATACCACCTTGCTACATCGTCTAAAGAACATGTCCCTGTGGTGTATACCACCTTGCTACAACGTCTAAAGAACATGTCCCTGTGGTGTATACCACCTTGCTACATCGTCTAAAGAACATGTCCCTGTGGTGTATACCACCTTGCTACAACGTCTAAAGAACATGTCCCTGTGGTGTATACCACCTTGCTACAACGTCTAAAGAACATGTTGAATCCGAGAATGTAATTTATAGAAATATTCTGACATGTATTGATTATGGTGATAGATTTTAGCTGTCCGAGAAAACGTCTGTAAACAACAACAACAACAACAACAACAACAACAACAACAGAATATATGACAACCGGCCAGTCAAAACATAGGAAACACAAATACACAGCAGTTAAGACACCTAGACACCTGCTTCTGAAATGGCACCCTATTCCCTATAAAGTGCACTCGTTTTGACCAGTATGGCACCCTATTCCCTATAAAGTGCACTCGTTTTGACCAGTACGGCACCCTATTCCCTATAAAGTGCACTCGTTTTGACCAGTATGGCACCCTATTCCCTATAAAGTGCACTCGTTTTGACCAGTCTAGCACCCTATTCCCTGTAAAGTGCACTCGTTTTGACCAGTCTGGCACCCTATTCCCTATAAAGTGCACTCGTTTTGACCAGTATGGCACCCTATTCCCTATAAAGTGCACTCGTTTTGACCAGTCTGGCACCCTATTCCCTGTAAAGTGCACTCGTTTTGACCAGTCTGGCACTATATAAGGAAAAGGGTGCCATTTTGGATGTATTCACCAGTAATGCAACTGAGTAGAAATCACAATCACGCAGGAATTATATAAACTAGTATAGTTTGAGCTTCCATAGTGGTTCAGCGGTCTAAGGCACTGCATCTCAGTGCTAGAGACGTCACTACAGACACCCTGGTTCGAATACAGGCTGTATCACAACTGGCCGTGATTGGGAGTCCCTTAAGGCGGTGCACAATTGGCCCAGCGTCGTCCGGGTTTGGCCGGTTTAGACCGTCATTGTAAATAAGAATTTGTGTCTCAATTGACTTGCCCAGTTAAATAAATAAAGGTAAATAAAAAGTAACCTCACCTGAAAACAACCTGAACATGACGCCTGTGTCTGAAATGGCACCTTCTACAGTGCACTAGCTTTGACCAGGTACCATAGGGGCTTTATTCTGAAGTAGTGCACTACATAGGCAGTAGGGTGCCATACTGGTCAAAACTAGTACACTATATAGGGATTAGGGTGCCAGACTGGTCAAAACCAGTGCACTACATAGGTATTAGGGTGCCAGACTGGTCAAAACTAGTGCACTACATAGGGATTAGGGTGCCAGACTGGTCAAAACTAGTGCACTACATAGGGATTAGGGTGCCAGACTGGTCAAAACTAGTGCACTACATAGGAATTAGGGTGCCAGACTGGTCAAAACTAGTGCACTACATAAGGATTAGGGTGCCAGACTGGTCAAAACTAGTGCACTACATAGGTATTAGGGTGCCAGACTGGTCAAAACTAGTGCACTACATAGGGATTAGGGTGCCAGACTGGTCAAAACTAGTGCACTACATAGGGATTAGGGTGCCAGACTGGTCAAAACTAGTGCACTACATAGGGATTAGGGTGCCAGACTGGTCAAAACTAGTAGTCATCTCTATAGGGACCTGTGAGATCTCTAGTGATCTCTGTTCTCTTTATTCCTCCAAGAGGAACTGTTGTTGTGCATTGAAGATACCACTCTAGCCTGATCCCAGATCTGTTTCTGCTCTCTGGACAACTCCAGTGATGTCCTTTCCCTTTCCACTCTCTCCTTCTCCTTGACTAACTTGTGTGGTGAATTATGATATGTATGAAATTACAATTGTCTGCACACGTGACATGTAAATCACTATGAAAAGAAAGCGCCTGCTAAATGTCATATATTATTGTCTTAGTCATTGTTTTACAATGAGATGTTGTATTTCCAGTTTCCTTCAACATTTACTGTTCTATTAAAGTCACATGACCATCTTCACCTGGTATGTCTGTTCTATTAAAGTCACATGACTGTCCTTATTCGCCTGGTATGTCTGTTCTATTCAAGTCACATGACTGTCCTTATTCGCCTGGTATGTCTGTTCTATTAAAGTCACATGACTGTCCTTATTCGCCTGGTATGTCTGTTCTAATAAAGTCACATGACCGTCTTCACCTGGTATGTCTGTTCTAATAAAGTCACATGACTGTCCTTATTCGCCTGGTATGTCTGTTCTACTAAAGTCACATGACCGTCTTCACCTGGTATGTCTGTTCTATTAAAGTCACATGACCGTCTTCACCTGGTATGTCTGTTCTATTAAAGTCACATGACTGTCCTTATTCGCCTGGTATGTCTGTTCTATTAAAGTCACATGACCGTCTTCACCTGGTATGTCTGTTCTATTAAAGTCACATGACTGTCCTTATTCGCCTGGTATGTCTGTTCTATTAAAGTCACATGACCGTCTTCACCTGGTATGTCTGTTCTATTAAAGTCACATGACCGTCTTCACCTGGTATGTCTGTTCTAATAAAGTCACATGACCGTCTTCACCTGGTATGTCTGTTCTATTCATTTAACCTTGTTTTTTTCCTACTACCACTGACTTAGCTGATAACTATAACTATAACTACTATGTAGAGGGGAAACAGGTCTACTGACTTAGCTGATAACTATAACTACTATGTAGAGGGAAACAGGCCTACTGACAGCTGATAACTATAACTACTATGTAGAGGGAAACAGGCCCACTGACTTAGCTGATAACTATAACTATAACTACTATGTAGAGGGAAACAGGCCCACTGACTTAGCTGATAACTATAACTATAACTACTATGTAGAGGGGAAACAGGCCCACTGACTTAGCTGATAACTATAACTATAACTACTATGTAGAGGGAAACAGGCCTACTGACTTAGCTGATAACTATAACTACTATGTAGAGGGGAAACAGGCCCACTGACTTAGCTGATAACTATAACTACTATGTAGAGGGAAACAGGCCTACTGACTTAGCTGATAACTATAACTATAACTACTATGTAGAGGGGAAACAGGCCCACTGACTTAGCTGATAACTATAACTACTATGTAGAGGGAAACAGGCCTACTGACTTAGCTGATAACTATAACTACTATGTAGAGGGAAACAGGCCCACTGACTTAGCTGATAACTATAACTACTATGTAGAGGGAAACAGGCCCACTGACTTAGCTGATAACTATAACTATAACTACTATGTAGAGGGAAACAGGCCCACTGACTTAGCTGATAACTATAACTACTATGTAGAGGGAAACAAGCCCACTGACTTAGCTGATAACTATAACTACTATGTAGAGGGGAAACAGGCCTACTGACTTAGCTGATAACTATAACTACTATGTAGAGGGAAACAGGCCTACTGACTTAGCTGATAACTATAACTATAACTACTATGTAGAGGGGAAACAGGCCTACTGACTTAGCTGATAACTATAACTACTATGTAGAGGGAAACAGGCCTACTGACTTAGCTGATAACTATGGTGATGGTTTGGGACAGAACCTGTTAGCTCTGTAGGGAGGCATCAGTGATGGTTTGGGACAGAACCTGTTAGCTCTGTAGGGAGGTGACAGTGATGGTTTGGGACAGAACCTGTTAGCTCTGTAGGGAGGCGTCAGTGATGGTTTGGGACAGAACCTGTTAGCTCAGTAGGGAGGCGTTAGTGATGGTTTGGGACAGAACCTGTTAGCTCTGTAGGATGGCATCAGTGATGGTTTGGGACAGTACCTGTTAGCTCTGTAGGGAGGTGACAGTGATGGTTTGGGACAGAACCTGTTAGCTCTGTAGGGAGGTGACAGTGATGGTTTGGGACAGTACCTGTTAGCTCTGTAGGGAGGTGACAGTGATGGTTTGGGACAGTACCTGTTAGCTCTGTAGGGAGGTGACAGTGATGGTTTGGGACAGAACCTGTTAGCTTTGTAGGGAGGTGTCAGTGATGGTTTGGGACAGAACCTGTTAGCTCTGTAGGGAGGCGTTAGTGGTAGTTTTGGACAGAACCTATTAGTTCTGTAGGGAGGCATTAGTGATAGTTTGGGACAGAACCAGGCTTTCAAAGATTTGCATGATGACCAAGGGGAACGTTACAGGCCTGTAGTTGTTCAGGACACCTTTAGTTTTTTCAGGACTGGAACAATGACGTAAGATTAGAAACAGTGCATTGCTTCCCAAATGGAATCCTATTTCCTATTGGGCCAGGTCAAAAGTTGTACACTTCATAGGGGATAGGGTGCCATTTACCAGCCAGCCAATGGAGAGAACTGTTCTGTTGAAGTGTTGGTGCAGTACTCAGAATCGCCACAGGGTGTCGCTAGAAGGCCACAGGAATCACTACACCATATCACTATTTTATTGAAATTTGATTTAACCTTTATTTGACCGTGCACATTTTCTCCATAGAAAATTGATTAAATCAAATGAACTACTGGGAGAATGAATGATAATCTCCAGGTGGGAAACTGCAGGCGTGTGATTTCAAAGATGCAATTTTATGCAAAAAGGAGTTTTAAAGTCAAGCCTTTATTAGTTAGAAGACTCCAGGCTACAGAGTCAATGAGACATAAGCCGCCTGCTCCTTCAGGGAACGAGGGAACAATTAGATTCCCCTTCTCCTCCTGTGGCTTCTGGCTGGGTTTTGATGAGTGCAACAGAGAAGCATCCATCTTTATTTACAACAACCCCTTCTACCATGTGATTAATCCCCCCTTCAACCATGTGATTAATACCCCCTTCTACCATGTGATTAATACCCCCTTCAACCATGTGATTAATACCCCTTCAACCATGTGATTAATCCCCCTTCAACCATGTGATTAATCCCCCTTCAACCATGTGATTAATACCCCTTCAACCATGTGATTAATCCCCCCTTCAACCATGTGATTAATACCCCCTTCAACCATGTGATTAAACCCCCTTCAACCATGTGATTAATACCCCTTCAACCATGTGATTAATACCCCCTTCAACCATGTGATTAATCCCCCCTTTAACCATGTGATTAATCCCCCTTCAACCACGTGATTAATCCCCCCTTTAACCATGTGATTAATTCCCCTTCAACCATGTGATTAATTCCCCTTCAACCATGTGATTAATTCCCCTTCAACCATGTGATTAATCCCCCTTCAACCATGTGATTAATCCCCCTTCAACCATGTGATTAATCCCCCTTCAACCATGTGATTAAACCCCCTTCCACCATGTGATTAATCCCCCCTTCAACCATGTGATTAATCCCCCCTTCAACCATGTGATTAATCCCCCTTCAACCATGTGATTAATCCCCCTTCAACCATGTGATTAATCCCCCTTCAAACATGTGATTAATCCCCCTTCAACCATGTGATTAATCCCCCTTCAACCATGTGATTAATCCCCCTTCAACCATGTGATTAATCTCCCTTCAACCATGTGATTAATCCCCCTTCCACCATGTGATTAATCCCCCCTTCAACCATGTGATTAATCCCCCCTTCAACCATGTGATTAATTCCCCTTCAACCATGTGATTAATCCTCCTTCAACCACGTGATTAATCCCCCCTTTAACCATGTGATTAATCCCCCCTTCAACCATGTGATTAATCCCCCCTTTAACCATGTGATTAATCCCCCTTCAACCACATGATTAATCCCCCCTTTAACCATGTGATTAATTCCCCTTCAACCATGTGATTAATTCCCCTTCAACCATGTGATTAATTCCCCTTCAACCATGTGATTAATCCCCCTTCAACCATGTGATTAATCCCCCTTCAACCATGTGATTAATCCCCCTTCAACCATGTGATTAATTCCCCTTCAACCATGTGATTAATTCCCCTTCAACCATGTGATTAATCCCCCTTCAACCATGTGATTAATACCCCTTCAACCATGTGATTAATACCCCCTTCAACCATGTGATTAATTCCCCTTCAACCATGTGATTAATATCCCCTTCAACCATGTGATTAATCCCCCCTTCAACCATGTGATTAATTCCCCTTCAACCATGTGATTAATCCCCCCTTCAACCATGTGATTAATTTCCCTTCAACCATGTGATTAAATCCCCCTTCAACCATGTGATTAATCCCCCTTCAACCATGTGATTAATACCCCCTTCAACCATGTGATTAATCCCCCTTCTACCATGTGATTAATTCCCCTTCAACCATGTGATTAATACCCCTTCAACCATGTGATTAATACCCCTTCAACCATGTGATTAATCCCCCCTTCAACCATGTGATTAATCCCCCTTCAACCATGTGATTAATCCCCCTTCAACCATGTGATTAAACCCCCTTCCACCATGTGATTAATCCCCCCTTCAACCATGTGATTAATCCCCCCTTCAACCATGTGATTAATCCCCCTTCAACCATGTGATTAATCCCCCTTCAACCATGTGATTAATACCCCTTCAACCATGTGATTAATCCCCCCTTCAACCATGTGATTAATTCCCCTTCAACCATGTGATTAATATCCCCTTCAACCATGTGATTAATCCCCCCTTCAACCATGTGATTAATTCCCCTTCAACCATGTGATTAATCCCCCCTTCAACCATGTGATTAATTTCCCTTCAACCATGTGATTAATCCCCCTTCAACCATGTGATTAATCCCCCTTCAACCATGTGATTAATACCCCCTTCAACCATGTGATTAATCCCCCTTCTACCATGTGATTAATTCCCCTTCAACCATGTGATTAATACCCCTTCAACCATGTGATTAATACCCCTTCAACCATGTGATTAATCCCCCCTTCAACCATGTGATTAATCCCCCTTCAACCATGTGATTAATCCCCCTTCAACCATGTGATTAAACCCCCTTCCACCATGTGATTAATCCCCCCTTCAACCATGTGATTAATCCCCCCTTCAACCATGTGATTAATCCCCCTTCAACCATGTGATTAATCCCCCTTCAACCATGTGATTAATCCCCCTTCAACCATGTGATTAATCCCCCTTCAACCATGTGATTAATCCCCCTTCAACCATGTGATTAATCCCCCTTCAACCATGTGATTAATCCCCCTTCAACCATGTGATTAATCCCCCTTCAACCATGTGATTAATCCCCCCTTCAACCATGTGATTAATCCCCCTTCAACCATGTGATTAATCCCCCTTCAACCATGTGATTAAACCCCCTTCCACCATGTGAATAATCCCCCCTTCAACCATGTGATTAATCCCCCCTTCAACCATGTGATTAATCCCCCTTCAACCATGTGATTAATCCTCCTTCAACCACGTGATTAATCCCCCCTTTAACCATGTGATTAATCCCCCCTTCAACCATGTGATTAATCCCCCTTCAACCACGTGATTAATCCCCCCTTTAACCATGTGATTAATCCCCCCTTCAACCATGTGATTAATACCTCCTTCAACCATGTGATTAATCCCCCCTTCAACCACGTGATTAATCCCCCCTTTAATCATGTGATTAATCCCCCATGTATATGTGACAAATAACATTTGATTTGATTTGAAATACTTTTTTCTTTACATAGTTGAATGTGCTGACAACAAAATCAAACAAAAATTATCAATGGAAAACAAATTTATCAACCCATGGAGGTCTGGATTTGGAGTCACACTCAAAATTAAAGTGGAAAACCACACTACAGGCTGATCCAACTTTGATGTGATGTCCTTAAAACAAGTCAAAATGAGGCTCAGCAGTGTGTGTGGCCTCCACGTGCCTCTATGACCTCCCTACAACGCCTGGGCATGCTCCTGATGAGGTGGCAGATGGTCTCCTGAGGGATCTCCCAGACCTGGACTAAAGCATCCGCCAACTCCTGGACAGTCTGTGGTGCAACGTGGCGTTGGTGGATGGAGCGAGACATGATGTCCCAGATGTGCTCAATTGGATTCAGGTCTGGGGAACGGGCGGGCCAGTCCATAGCATCAATGCCTTCCTCTTGCAGGAACTGCTGACACACTCCAGCCACATGAGTTCTAGCATTGTCTTGCATTAGGAGGAACCCAAGGCCAACCTCACCAGTATATGGTCTCACAAGAGGTCTGAGGATCTCATCTCGGTACCTAATGGCAGTCAGGCTACCTCTGGCGAGCACATGGAGGGCTGTGCGGCCCCCCAAAGAAATGCCACCCCACACCATGACTGACCCACCGCCAAACCGGTCATGCTGGAGGATGTTGCAGGCAGCAGAACGTTATCCACGGCGTCTCCAGACTGTCATGTCTATCACATGTGCTCAGTGTGAACCTGCTTTCATCTGTGAAGAGCACAGTGGCGATTTGCCAATCTTGGTGTTCTCTGGCAAATGCCAAACGTCCCGCACGGTGTTGGGCTGTAAGCACAACCCCCACCTGTGGACGTTGGGCCCTCATACCATCCTCATGGAGTCTGTTTCTGACCGTTTGAGCAGACACATGCACATTTGTGGCCTGCTAGAGGTCATTTTGCAGGGCTCTGGCAGTGCTCCTCCTGCTCCTCCTTGCACAAAGGCGGAGGTAGCGGTCCTGCTGCTGGGTCGTTGCCCTCCTACGGCCTCCTCCACGTCTCCTGATGTACTGGCCTGTCTCCTGGTAGCGCCTCCATGCTCTGGACACTACACTGACAGACACAGCAAACCTTCTTGCCACAGATCGCATTGATGTGCCATCCTGGATGAGCTGCACTACCTGAGCCACTTGTGTGGGTTGTAGACTCCGTCTCATGCTACCACTAGAGTAAAAGCACCTCCAGCATTCAAAAGTGACCAAAACATCAGCCAGGAAGCATAGGAACTGAGAAGTGGTCTGTGGTTATCACCTGCAGAACCACTCCTTTATTGGGGGTGTCTTGCTAATTGCCTATAATTTCCACCTGTTGTCTATGCCATTTGCACAACAGCATGTGACATTTATTGTCAATCAGTGTTGCTTCCTAAGTGGACAGTTTGATTTCACAGAAGTGTGATTGACTTGGAGTTACATTGTGTTGTTTAAGTGTTCCCTTTATTTTTGTCATTGAGCTGTGTACATTTCTTGTTAAGAAATTGTTGTTCTTGTTCTCTCTTTATGTAGTGTTGTCTCTCTTGTTGTGATGTGGGTTTAGTATTTATAGTCATTTTATTTATTTATTTATTTACTTCCAGACCCCCGTCCCCACAGGAGGACTTTTGTCTTTTTCTAGGCCATCATTGTAAATAAGAATTTGTTCTTAACTGACTTAGTTAAGTAGGGTTTAAATAAATACAAATAAAACATTTAGAAAATGAAGCTCTTATTAGCTCTTGTTTGATGTGAAAAAATGATTTCTGTATGGACCTCGCTTTGTGCAACCCGGCATTGTCATGCTGAAACAGGAAAGGGCCGTCCCCAAACTGGGCATTGTCATGCTGAAACAGGAAAGGGCTGTCCCCAAACTGGGCATTGTCATGCTGAAACAGGAAAGGGCCTTCCTCAAACTGGGCATTGTCATGCTGAAACAGGAAAGGGCCTTCCTCAAACTGGGCATTGTCATGCTGAAACAGGAAAGGGCCTTCTTCAAACTGGGCATTGTCATGCTGAAACAGGAAAGGGCCATCCCCAAACTGGGCATTGTCATGCTGAAACAGGAAAGGGCCTTCCTCAAACTGGGCATTGTCATGCTGAAACAGGAAAGGGCCGTCCCCAAACTGGGCATTGTCATGCTGAAACAGGAAAGGGCCGTCCCCAAACTGGGCATTGTCATGCTGAAACAGGAAAGGGCCGTCCCCAAACTGGGCATTGTCATGCTGAAACAGGAAAGGGCCGTCCCCAAACTGGGCATTGTCATGCTGAAACAGGAAAGGGCCGTCCCCAAACTGGGCATTGTCATGCTGAAACAGGAAAGGGCCGTCCCCAAACTGGGCATTGTCATGCTGAAACAGGAAAGGGCCTTCCTCAAACTGGGCATTGTCATGCTGAAACAGGAAAGGGCCGTCCCCAAACTGGGCATTGTCATGCTGAAACAGGAAAGGGCCGTCCTTAAACTGGGCATTGTCATGCTGAAACAGGAAAGGGCCATCCCCAAACTGGGCATTGTCATGCTGAAACAGGAAAGGGCCGTCCCCAAACTGGGCATTGTCATGCTGAAACAGGAAAGGGCCTTCCTCAAACTGGGCATTGTCATGCTGAAACAGGAAAGGGCCGTCCTCAAACTGGGCATTGTCATGCTGAAACAGGAAAGGGTCATCCCCAAACTGGGCATTGTCATGCTGAAACAGGAAAGGGAGATGCTGAATGTGAGTCTGGAAGGAGAGTTTACAGTCTAACCAGACATCTAGGTATTTGTAGTTGTCCACATATTCAGTAAGTCAGAATGTCCACATAAGTCAGAACCGTCCAGAGCAGTGATGTTGAACGGGTGGGCAGGTGCTGGCAGCGAACGGTTGAAGACGATGCATTTAGTTTTACTTGTATTTAAGAGCAATTGGAGGCCACGGAAGGAGTGTTGTATGGCATTGAAGCTCGTTTGGAGGTTAGTTAGCACAGTGTCCAAAGAAGGGCCAGAAGTATACAGAACGGTGTCGTCTGCGTAGAGGTGGATCAGAGAATCACCAGCAGCAAGAGTGACATCATTGTAACATAATTTATCTGTATACAGAGAAAAGAGAATGTTATTGTATGCTGTTAAGATTTCCCTTCACTGGAACTAAGGGGCCTGAACCATGAAAAACAGCCCCAGACCATTATTCCTCCTCCACCAGACTTTACAGATGGCACTATACTTCTGGCATCCGCCAAACCCAGATTAGTCTGTCAGACTGCCAGTTTTAATAAGGCATCCTGCAGCTCAAGAGTGTTTCAGCGTTTCATTCCTGATCCTGAAAAATAATAATCTATTATGGGTCAACATCTGAATATTGCTTTCAGCATTGATCAAAGCTCAGAACGCTTACATTCTTGATCTGGCTGTTTTTAAATCACGCCGGCTTCTTTGCGAACGAGTGGAATCAGGAACAGTGGTTTACTGTTCCTTCTCCAGGTTTAAGATTATTTTAAGACTATTTTTTTTAAGACTCTATAAGACTAAGTTCAACCTGTGTCATCTGGTAGTCAATTGGGTTCTGGTTGTTTTCAATTGTGTGTTCTAGGGAGCTTTTCTTGCAAGGTTAAAATAAGGTATTTTGATGGTATTTTTCCATAGAGACTTTCAATGTGATCTTAGCAAAGGTCTCCATTTTGAATGGTTGTCATTCCTGAATTCCTTGAATGGTTGTTTTCCATTTAGAATTCCTTGAATGGTTGTTTTCCATTTAGAATTCCTTGAATGGTTGTTTTCCATTTAGAATTCCTTGAATGGTTGTTTTCCATTTAGAATTCCTTGAATGGTTGTTTTCCATTTAGAATTCCTTGAATGGTTGTTTTCCATTTAGAATTCCTTGAATGGTTGTTTTCCATTTAGAATTCCTTGAATGGTTGTTTTCCATTTAGAATTCCTTGAATGGTTGTTTTCCATTTAGAATTCCTTGAATGGTTGTTTTCCATTTAGAATTCCTTGAATGGTTGTTTTCCATTTAGAATTCCTTGAATGGTTGTTTTCCATTTAGAATTCCTTGAATGGTTGTTTTCCATTTAGAATTCCTTGAATGGTTGTTTTCCATTTAGAATTCCTTGAATGGTTGTTTTCCATTTAGAATTCCTTGAATGGTTGTTTTCCATTTAGACAGCTCCATATCTCCCAGAACTGGTTTCCATCAATTCCGTCTCTCTCAGAGTTCTCAAAATGCTTCAGTTTCTTCCATATTAGGTTTAGTTTGTATTGTTGTTGCCCAACGTCTCTGTGGTTGGCGATGTTTTCTATTTGAGAAAGATCTTACATTTTGTTTCTCTCATGAGATTTACGTTCGGCATCAAACCATTTTCTCCTTTTTTTTTTTAGGTTTCCAATCAGAACAGTTTTCCCTTTTGCTTTATGATAGATCTCGTTTAATTGGTTCATAAATGTATATCAGGAAGGATTGGACTGGATGTACTTGAAAGGAATTCATTGATACAGGTTGTAATTTATGGGCAGTGCTGTGTTGAAGTGTGTTGTGCTTGTCAGGGGCCCATCTGTGTGTTTTATTCAGATTAATCAGGGCTCTGTTTGTGCAACTTCATTTATTCTGTGTTTTTGTTTCATTTCACCAATTTCTCAAATAGGAGGTTTTCATTTCTGTAACAATCTGATTGATGTCCTTGTGTGTTTAGATAATAGTGTCGTTGAGTGTCTTCAACAGCTGACTTAAGGAACTTTTTTCTGGGCTCAGTTCTTTGGGTTTCCAGTGCTTTGAATCGGTAAGGATGTTTTGGGTTTTAATTTCAAAATGGTGCCAAAATGTTAGTGTCCTTTTCTTTATATTCATGTTTAAAGGGGATCGTCCGAGTTCCGCTCTACTTTGCATCATTTGGTTCTTTCTTTTGGATATTTAGGATAATTCTGCAGAATTCTGTATATAGATTTTTGATTGGGTTTTTCTCCCAATGCTAATAATCCTAATTACAGGTTGGACCCCAAACATCACTTCCATATTATGAAATTGGTAAAATTACACTATTGAATATTTTGCACCAGATTTGGATAAGAATATTTGAGAAGTGTATTTTTATGGAGAATAATTCTTTGCAGGCCTTTTCTTTTAGTACATTCACTGCCAGGTAGTTGGCCAGACCAAATCCACCAGAGGCACTGGTTGTTAGTTCCAGGACAACCATGGTATTTCCTGTCCCAGGTAGTTGGACATGTTCAACCATGGTATTTCCTGTTCCAGGTAGTTGGACATGTTCAACCATGGTATTTCCTGTCCCAGGTAGTTGGACATGTTCAACCATGGTATTTCCTGTTCCAGGTAGTTGGACATGTTCAACCATGGAATTTCCTGTTCCAGGTAGTTGGACATGTTCAACCATGGTATTTCCTGTTCCAGGTAGTTGGACATGTTCAACCATGGTATTTCCTGTTCCAGGTAGTTGGACATGTTCAACCATGGTATTTCCTGTTCCAGGTAGTTGGACATGTTCAACCATGGTATTTCCTGTCCCAGGTAGTTGGACATGTTCAACCATGGTATTTCCTGTTCCAGGTAGTTGGACATGTTCAACCATGGTATTTCCTGTCCCAGGTAGTTGGACATGTTCAACCATGGTATTTCCTGTTCCAGGTAGTTGGACATGTTCAACCATGGAATTTCCTGTTCCAGGTAGTTGGACATGATCAACCATGGTATTTCCTGTTCCAGGTAGTTGGACATGTTCAACCATGGTATTTCCTGTCCCAGGTAGTTGGACATGTTCAACCATGGTATTTCCTGTTCCAGGTAGTTGGACATGTTCAACCATGGTATTTCCTGTTCCAGGTAGTTGGACATGTTCAACCATTGTGTTTCCTGTTCCAGGTAGTTGGACATGTTCAACCATGGTATTTCCTGTTCCAGGTAGTTGGACATGATCAACCATGGTATTTCCTGTCCCAGGTAGTTGGACATGATCCACCATGGTATTTCCTGTTCCAGGTAGTTGGACATGTTCAACCATGGTATTTCCTGTTCCAGGTAGTTGGACATGATCAACCATGGTAT